>NC_067224.1:8695000-8999166 GCF_019924925.1 Ctenopharyngodon idella | reverse complement strand
ATTTGTCTATGTATGTGTGTGTGTTCGTACTGTAGACATCTGGGGCGGCAATCAGTGGGCTGCTCTCAAGGGCTGCCAAGGCAAACAAGGCAATAACAAATCCACTTTGCAGATCATCGATCTGCCACTGCCCTGGCCAAGGTAAACACTCCCGGCTTGAAGTTTGCTTTTCAAAGAAGGGCTAAGGGATCGAGGGGAGGCCACTTCCCCTGCTCGGGCTAGTTCTTTTAGCTTTCTTCTCTCCTCAACACGTGCAGATAGATACATTCACAAATGCCAAGAAAGGGTGCACAGAAAGCAATATAAAAAGAACTTGTTGCGACTTGTTTGATACTGTCATTAAAGGTGCTACCTGTCTATTATTATTGTTTTTAATTATAGTGTGTTTGTGTGTAACCAGGTCATTGTAGAATGTCTAGTTATTCTGAGCAACTGTATGTGCTGTTTGTAGGCAGTCAGACATACAGTGGTCCTAAAGCACTAACAGAGGGAATTATAGGCGAGGGGCAGCAGATGGTATGAAGGGTGATGGGTCAGCATGACAGACAGGGCAACATTGATTTTTGGGGACAGTGGATTAAGCGAGGGACAAAATTAGAGTTTAATTATGTGTCTGGAGAAGAACACAATATAGCAACAGAACAACTGCCATCTCTGATCAGAGGTGCTACATGCTCAATAAGAACCTCAGCTAAAGCTAAACTACAGATTTATCACAAGATAAGGTTTTGGGACAGTGCCATGGTACATTTGTGGTATCAGACCAGTTTATATGTTGAACCAGGCTGGTGGTTAGTGCTGATTTGGAGCTAGTCTAGCTGGTGACCAGAATGGCATTGCAAAACTTGTGGAAACTGGTGGAACTTGCTGAAGCTGGTTGACCATCAAGATCTTTCTGCTCAGACCGTTTGGTCTTGCTTGTTCAGCCAGTTTAGAACCTTTTTGGGGACATCAGCAAACTAGCATCCCACTCTGGGGCACCAGCGAGCAAAGCATGACATTTGTTGGAGACAAGATATGTTACGTTACTTTGAAATAAACCAGTGAATGCTAACCATATTCTTCTTTTGTTATGAACCCAGTATGGGTTATATTTGTGGGTTGCTTGTTTGTTTTTTCCCTTTGTTTGTTTTGCAGGATGGTGTTAGGGTGAGTGACATCATTACGTCATTATGGCTAAGGACCTGTGTTGGAGCTGATGCCGGCAAATGCTTCCCTTCAGTTGTGATGGCGCTCACTCTCCTCTCCTCGTATCATTCTTGTTCTCTTTTCAGTTGTTTGTTTTGTTTTCGTTTAGTCATTTTTCTTATTTTATTCTTACTTTAATAAATGTTATTCCTTTTTTGATTATGATCCAACGTGTTGTCTCCTTCTTTGTTGTGGCTTGCGAGCCGCCGTGACAAATGGGGGCTCGTCCGGGATACCGTGACACTTTTAACATTGTACTCCATAGTATTTTTTTAAAAAAAACTATGCTAAAATCATAACAGTACCACTTTTTTTTTTGTTATAAATTACGATGTAAAAATGATGATGATGATGTATAGCTCACAGTGTTCTCCTTTCTGCACCCTTCTTTTAAGTCTGTCTTTGTGTCTCTAAAGCTTTGCCCCTCCATCGATCATGCTCCCTCCATCTCAGTTTCTCTCTCTCTCTCTTTCTCCTTCTCTGTTCCTCATAAGCAAAGAAAAGAAACGTGTTGCAGTCCAAGGAGAGTGCGGTGAGGCGCAGGGCAGGAGACAGCCTCCATTGAGCTAGCAAATGAGCCTTGCTACCCTAGAGACCACAGCTTACAGTACGGAAACGCTGGCCAGGTCTCTTGCCACAAGCCCCAGCGCTCTGGCCAGCCTGCAGAACCAGAGTTAGGGGAAATGAGGCCTGATGGCCCAGCTGCTTCGTTTGGGGTGAGACCTAAATGAAAGGCCTGCAAATGTCTGGGTCACTGCTTAAGATCCAAGACATTCCTGTCATCAGAGACGGGATTGAGAATTGTATGATGTGGGATCTTGTGCGCCTGTTTGCGTGCCATGGCCGGATGTCTGGTGTCTTTGTTTTAGCTGAATTTAAAGTGACGACAAAGTGAAGATTAGACAGAAGGATGAAACTCCTTCATAGCTAGCAGTATTATCATTTGTGAAATTTCCTGCTGAATAAGTTCCAGCATTGTTGGTGTATTAAAGATGATTTCATTACAGAAGTGAAGACATGATGAATCTTCATATCACAACTCTCCAGCGCTGCCAATTTGATGACCCTGTAACCTGCTGATGGCATAGTGCACACCTTTGTAGATATTTTTAGTGTCTGCATTTCAGCACTTTGATAAGACACCCTCAAGGGAGGCTGGAGATGTCATTTCCTTCCTGGCTCCTTTTTTCTGATAATTAGAAAAGCAGCCCAGAAGAAAAAGAGGAACGAGAAGGTACCTTTACTGACATCTTTGTTACTGTAGCCAGTATTCCTAACCCTATTCCTACCCCTAAATCTAACCCTACCCATAACTAAAATCAAATGTGTGAAATGATAGGTGAATAACACTTGTGTAGGAGCACCTAACCCTGGTTAAACTTCACATAGACTGTAAACTTGTCCCTCAAATCCAATTGGTTGATTAGAATGTTGTTACATATTGTACTTGGTTAAATCATGTTCACTGTAAAGTGATTAAGGATATCTCACTTAATCTTAAAAACAAACAAACAAACAACAACAACAACAACAACAACAACAACAACAACAACAACAACAACAAAAAACAGCAACACTTGAATATGATGAATATGAATGACTTAATGCCATAATCCTCACAAACTTCAGCTACTTGTTCTGTCTTGAAAGAAGATGATAAGGATAAGGATAAACTTTATTTGTCCCTGAAGGGAAATCTGTCTTGGGCAAAGTGCTACAGTGTTACTCTGACCATACAATAACATGACAATTAAACAAACAAAACAAGTAAGAACATACATTAAAACACAACAGTATATAGATATAAAATACAAGATATGTAAAGTGCAAAACACAGAAAAGTGCTAAAGTACTATAGGTGCATTGTTTTTGGTAGAATTCAGCAGTTTTATCGAAGCAGGAACAAATGAAAGCTTCAGTCTATTAGTTTTACACATTGGCACTCTTTCCCGATGGCAACAGCTGGTATTCGCTAAAAGAGGATGTTCGGAATCAGTACTGATACTTATTGCTCTTCTCATCACTGCCTGTTCATATAAAGTTTGTACAGGCTCATATTGTTTTATTCCTATGATTTTCATGGCTGTTTTATGGATATGGGCCATATTTTTCAGTTCAGTTCAGATACACTGCACAACGCATGTTCTGGGAACTTTGATGACTTTCTTTCCCAGCAGATAAAACTAATAAAAAGTAGGCCTAAAACTGAGAAAATTTTGAACTGTGGTGTGTCTCATTTGAACAACGCAAGTTTGAATCTGGCTTGCAACATTTCCTGAAGGCTCCTCTTTCCATCCAGTCCTCTCCCCCCACTATAGCTATAAATACAAGTGGCAAAAAAAAAAAAAAAAAAGAAAAGAAAAAGAAAAAAAGCCTTTTTGATTATTTCCTAACGTTTTACTTGGGAAATCAACAGAATTAGGAACAAACCTTCTAAGCGAAGCATATACTTGATTACCAGAAGAAAGCATTGCCCCCCCAACACACACACACTTAACATGATCTCATTACAGCTCTCATCACTCATGGCCGGGAAGAGGAAATGAGGGTAGACCCAAAGGAAGTTCAGGGGTGGCCTGGCAGTGTGCTCAGACTTGCTGCGTACTCAGTGTGTGTGTTATAAGGCCCTGCAGGTAATTAACAGTAATCAGAGGAACCCTTTCCTTGTTTGCAACCTCATAGGACTCCCTCAACTCTAGCCTAATGAACTCACGCATACACACACACACACACACACACACACATACACTGGTTTTCATGTTTTATGGGGACTTTCCATAGACAATAATTTTTATACTGTACAAACTGTATATTCTATCCCCTAACCCTAAACCTAGCCATCACAGGAAACTTTCTGCATTTTTACATTTTCAAAAAACATCACTTGCTGTTTTCATCAAGGGGACCAAAAAATGTCCTCAAGGATTTCGGATATTGCCATCTTTGTGGGGACATTTTGTCCCCATAACATAGGGTTTACCAGGACCACACACACACACATACACTCAACTAGCTTCCACCTTCACACCACCAGAGCTTCTTATCAAGAACCAGGTGACTGGAACACTTTGGTTTTGTCACCTCGCTCTGATCCGAACAGCGATGACCCTCTCTGGCGACATAATCGCAGTTTCTATCTGTCTTAAGTGCTTTAGCAGTGTCATCGGAGGCCAGGTGCCAGGTTCAATGAAATGTAGAGTAATGCTTTAAAGCCTCTCAAAATACATAGCCCTGTTTATTATAAGAGCCCAGAGTCATTGGTGGTTTTCAACAACAATTAGGGGCTCTAGGGGTTTCAGAGGCACCAAGCATCATAAGCAGAGAACAAAAGAGAACATTGTTAAGTGTAAATGAACTATATTTAGGAAAGCTGGACTGATCAGAACACCTTTAGCGCGAAACCCATCTGGCTCAGGTTTGTGCAACCAACTGTTATATACCATTTTACAGCACTTGACTTATCAATAAAGTCTCCATTCATGAAAACTAACTTTAAAAGGCTTAAAACGCATATTCTAGAGAGGTACTTTAAGTGTTTCTTCTACCTTGAATACACTGAAGTGTACACATCCTAGTAATTATTTAAAAAAAAAAAAAAAAAAAGAATAAATGTATTTTTTCATAGAAATTATAAGTCCCGGCATATGACAACCCGAACTAACCTTCCCTTGTATTACTCTTAAAAGGCAAAAAATATCTGATATTTTAAACAACTTCATTAACTAAAACTATCACTAAATCAAACAAACAAACAAAACAGTACTTGAAATAAATTAAATATGAACTGAAATAAAAAATAAAACAAAAAAATCTTAACCTTATTTTATTTCAGTTAGTTGCCAATGCAACATTTCTCATTTTTGTTTAGTTTAAATTGAAGTACCGAAATAATAAAAAGTAAAACTAAATACTAAAAATATATAGACATATTTAAAAAACAAAATATAATATATATAAAACAAAATGTAATAAAAATTACAAAAACACTAAACAAAATTACTGAAACTTTTACTAAAATTAAAACTGAAATGTAAAAAATAAAATGTAACTCAAGATATTAACAAAAACTATAATAGTATATCAATGGTATTAAAATAGCAGGGGTCCTGTTGATGATATAATCTCCTTTAAATATATATATATATATATATATATATATAGTCATATCACTTTAACATGTTTGACCTTATGACCCCAGAATTTCAAAAATTGCTTACAGTACAGGGGAGATACCCCAAATAAATAATTTCATGTCTGTCACTGACCCTAAGATGACTGGAAAACTCTTACATTTTAAGAAAACACTGTACATATAATTTGCACAAGGGTAAGGGTTAGTGTGGTTTATGGAAAGGACAAAGTGGATCGGGAGCAAATGTGGCAGTGACAATTTTAATCAGCTCTTCAGATAAAACAAACCTTCTCCTCGCACACACACAAACAAGAATAGATCCTGCGTCCAAATCATGTTGCTCTATCCCACTGGACAGTTCTGTGTTAATGGCTGCACTGCTCCATGCTGCTGTTTCTCACAGCAGTCCGGTGAAATATAGGCCATTTGGTGGCAGGGACATAAATTGATCTGTCAGGATTACACACACAGCACAGGAGTCGTCATCAGGCTTGCTGTTATTCCACTGAGGGCCCACATACAAGAAACAAGCTTTTAATTTTGGGATGTGAAGCTTTATCTAACATTTTGCCTACTATCAGCCTCTGTGTCTTTTAATCTCTGTCTAAGTCACACACTGTTCCCTTTGCTGTTGTTTATGAGTTTTTCTCTGAAATGGCGACTATTTTGACACTGCCGGCTCTGCTAACGGGTGAGGTAAATCCGGCTAAACCTGGCTATAATGTCTCAGGGGGTGAAAAGGATTATTAAGGAATGGCTCCAAAGGCTTTGGGATAGATAAGAATCTTAACCCATTTAACCTGCTTTACACCATCATATATTCAGGGCACAAAAGGGCCAAAATTAAATACTGTACATTGAATCATGATTTTGTATTGGGTACGTGTCCTGTATGGGTGAACGTGATTTCACCAAGTGCAACATGTTCCTGGATCAACATCTTTGTTGATCCTGGAACAACATTTCAATCATCCAATCCGATTTGAAAGACAAGTTTACAGTTTTTGTCAAGTTTAGGCTTACAACCAGGGTTAGGTGCTTCTACATCAGTCTTATTCTCATCCATCATTTCCCTCTGAATTTAGAGGAAGGTTATGGTAGGGCTAGTGGTAGGGATAGGGTTAGGACTAAATTTTTGAACAGGAATGTTGTTCCAGGATCAACAAAAATATGTTGATCCAGCAACATGTCTTACTTGGAAAAATCAGCAGAACCTGATTTCACAGAGTACAGCATGTTCGTGGATCAACATCTTTGTAGATCCTGGAGCAACATTCCAATTAACCAATCACATTTGAGGGACAAGTTTACAGTTTATGACAAGTTTAGGCTTACAACGAGGGTTAAGTGTTCCTACATCAGTGTTATTCACCTATCATTTCCCTCTGATTTTAGGGATAAGTTATGGCTAGGGTTAGGTTTAGGGAGAGTTAGGACTACATTTACAGACCAGAATGTTGTTCCAGCGTCAACAAAATATGTTGACCCCGGAATGTGTCTAACTCTGCAAAATCAGGACGGGCAAAAAATCACATTGGGCCATCAAGGTATGAAGTATATTTCAGGTCAAATGCATCTTAAACTGAAATTTGTTTGTGTTATGCTTTTGATTTACAACAAAAATTTAAAGTCTCTCAATTTGTAAAATTGTAGACAAAAAAAAAAAAAAAAAAGCTTTTACAGTACAATATTTACAATATTTATGGGGTATGTAAGAGTTTAAACATGTGCCAATTTCTTGAAAAATGTACTCTCTGTATTCATATTGGTTTCATATTATTTTGAAATTTTTTTATACCATTTTCGAGAACAATTTAAATTGAATCATACCACCATCAAGTAAAAAACAATATATATAGTGATCTATATAATTACTTCCATTCGGAAGTAATCAAGTAATAATTCTATGATAGCATATTTTCCTTATACTTTGAATTGATGTAATCACTGTATGTAAAAATGGTAACACTTTATTTTAGGGTCTTTTAACTAGTTGCTTATTAGCATGCATATTAATAGAATATTGGCTATTTATTAGTACTTATTAAGCACATATTAATGTCTTATTCTACATGACCTTATTCTACATGCTTAATCCTACCCAATACCTAAACTTAACAACTACCTTACTAACTATTAATAAGCAGTAAATTAGGAGTTTATTTAGGGAAAAGTCGTAGTTAATAGTTTATATGTGTTCCCTATACTAAAGTGTTACCATAAAAATATACATAAATATGTATTTTTTGCAATCATAAATATTGTTTTTGTGCCAACTAAGCCTTGTCAGACTGTAAAACCATCAAGTAAAAAGTAACAACATACTGTAAATAAAGTCTTAGTCATTACTTTAAAAAGAAGTTTTTAAATATACTTTTTAAGTATTATAAAAAATATATTTTGCAAATGTCATGACATTAATTTATCATTAAGCTTTGGAGAGCTGCACCACATGATGAAATTAGGACGTTGTATTAACCTGACATATATATATATATATATATATATATATATATATATATAGGATACAAAAGAGAGTCATGTTATTGCCCCCATTCTCTCTCTTCCAGCCTTGCTTATGTTGAGAGTATTTCGTTCTTCATGAAGTGTTATTTTTCAAATGCAGCTGTGGAGAGCTTGCAGGACAATCACACAGAGACCTTGACATCAGGCAGCTTGTTTCATCCGCAGATGAAAACTGCAAAGTAAGTGCAGCCTCACATGTGGCTGTGACAAACAGCTTAGACTAGCCTTTAGCACTCAACAGTGTAGCTTAAGAAGGGAAACGCTACATACAATATTCACTCATAAAACAAAGGAAATGAATATTAGAGAGATGAAGAGGAGAGGACAGGAGAGAAAGCCCCAGACAGTCAGACTACTCCGCCAACGTAATTGGTTGTGACTGCACTCCCCCATCTTTGACATGTAAATGGATCGAGTCGTTCCCTCCTTAACTACTGCGTCTAATGTTTCTTTAATGTAATGGAGTTTGATCTTAGGTGTCCTATGTCCAATATTTTTCTGCAACGTCGGACTGAAGAGGTCTCTGGGGCCTATTGGGTTCATGCACACACACTCTTACACACACAGACACAGGGAACTCAGTTTGAGGTTGTCTAAAACTACAGATCTATAGATGATCAGAGTTCATGTAGAAAACTGATACACTGCTGTACGTGATGGATTTGACAGCATATCTGGCATCGCACACATCCACACACACACACACACACACACACACACACATTGTCTTGTCGGCCCCTTATACCATGACAACCAACCTCAGACATCTAAATCAATGAGGCATCTAGAGTCGTCTTAGTCTTCATTTGTTAAGTGACTCTAACAGCATTGCAAAATTTCATTATAGTCATAGAGACTAATGACTCGAGGCGACAGGCATAAATAAAGTAAATTGGAATGGGTTGACATGTGCCTCAGGACACCTAATGAACTTATGACCAATAGCTTTTTTACTCAACTGGCCAGACCGAATTCCAGCTTTAAAGCTAATGGAGAGAATTAGACAATGTCTAGAGATGATTCTCTAGTTTTGAGGGCACATGAGACAAAAAGGAACCTTCTGGATAGCAGAATCCAATGAACAAATCCAAAAATGTTCAGTATGATTCTTTGGATAAAAACAAATCTTAATATTAGGCCTGCATGGTCAAATCTTCATGTTCATGAAGGGAGTCCTGAAAGCTGGGATGCAATAAACATGTGCCTAACATGATTTACACAAATAGGACATGTTCCTGGAGAGAAACATCCTTCATTGTTCCTCCAACAACATTCCAATCAACCAGATTTTACATGGCAAAAATATCTTTCTTAATCAGTTTTTGTCTTGTTTTCCAGTAAAATATGGAAACATCCTTAAAACAAAATTTTATTTGAGAAGTACACAAGAATTGATTCAGAGAATATATGTTGAATTTAATTTATTTTTCTTATCCCATTGGCAAACAGGTTTTTCTTTTAAACATCTAAAATTAGTGATATATATATATATATATATATATATAAACTGTAAATGGTGTAAGATAATTAAAAGAAAGAAAGAGTAATAATATAATATAATGTTAATTAATATTAACTAATATCTAAGACTTATAGCACTCGTCACTAAGCTAAACACTGCTTCATGAAGCTTCGAAGCTTTACGAATCTTTTGTTACAAATCAGTGGTTCGGAGCACTGCCAAAGTCATGTGAACCATTGAAATTTCGAAACACTTATGACGCAGTGAATCCTTGTTTACTGAAATCACTTGACTTTGGCAGTTTGAGATTGTTTGATACACGCTGATTTGACTGTCTTACAGGTGTTGAACGACATGAGGGTGAGTAATTAATGACAGAATTTTAATTTTTGGGTGAACTAACCCTTTAAATAAATTGGTTAATTGGTTGGTTGGTTGGTTGGTTGGTTGGTTTGTTGGTTGATTGATTGATTGATTGATTGATTGATTTGAGTCTCATAAGGAGCAATGCAAGAACTACCATCTCTCTGATTTGTGACAATGCACTTAACATTAGGTTGCTGAAAGTGTACAGGAAATAAGATTGGATAATAATTAATAATAAAACAAATTATTACTTACTTAACTACTGATAGAAACAGCAAAGGATGAGGATCCAGGAACACATTGTACCTGCATAAATCTGATTGAGCTTAAAATACTCATACTTTCATTGTGGAAACCTTGACCTAGACATCCCGTATATTGTTCTCAACAGTGTAGTTGTTGATGACGGTATTGCAGGGACACTGTCCAAATTCCAGTGGCAAGCAGATAAGCGTTCAATGCGATCCTGGACTGCGAGTGTTTTGTAACTTTACCAGGATCTGCCTGTCGAAATGCGTCATGGCCAACATAACGTCTAGGCCAACTGAGCTGTCCTTTTAAACTCACTGGAACAATGACTGCAACAGCTGGATGGAGGGATTTGGTCCCCACATAAATATCCAGCAAAGCAAAATCCTGTCACTGTCCCGAGTGCCATTGCCAAAACATCTTTCCATCACAAACATGCAATAGAGACACTTCCCCTCACACACTTCCCCTCAAGTCTTTACAAGCATGATGTGTGTTCAGTCCTGGTACGAATTACACAACTGGAAACAATTAATAACCGGTGATAATGTGACCTCCCTTCTATATCCCACATTGAGTTCTCTCTGCCGGTCCCTCCCCTCCCGTCTGTGTGAGTCTGAATGCGGAGCGCGACAGGATTAGCACCCTGTTAATGGTGCTTATCAGTGCATGTGAGTGCAAACAGCATGGTCATTTTGCGGGCTAATCTGCGGAGAGAAGGAACAAATCCATCCTGAACTCTCTATAGTGTTGCTGCCAACACCCTGGCCTGCCTCTCAGCGCCCTCTCCTGCATTCTTCACACATCTTAACCTTGCAAATTTCTAAGGCTAAATTATCGACATGATCAAACCTTTGCTAAAAAACTGTTACACAATCCTGCATAACATACCTTATTTAACAAGTAAAAGGCCTTGTATCATTTTAAAAAACATCAGGTCAGGGTGCACATGTCTTTTTGCTGTGAAATCTGTAATATTTCAAGATGGTCACTAACTGGACTGAAGCGACTTAGGTTTAATTGATTATCCATGCATCATTTTTCTTTTTAAAGGGTTAGTTCACCTTTCTGGGCATCTGAAAGTGGTAATTATCTTGCTGGAAATGGAACCCTCACTGAGTCATCGGATTTTATCAAAAATATCTTAATTTGTGTTCCGAAGATGAATGAAGGTCTTACGGGTGTGGAACGACATGAGGGTGAGTAATTAATGACAGAATTTTCATTTTTGTGTGAACTAACCCTTTAAATCAAGTTGAAATGGTATATCAAATATGATATACAAGGCTTTTGAGGAGCATTTATTTGTACTCAATCATCATTTAATTGCATTGCATTATATGTTCTACCTCCCACAATAAAAAAATCACAGAACTTTGATCATAAAAACAAGCATTTAAATATACATTTAATTATACACCAAAGTGCTATATAAATAAAGGTGACTTGACTTGACATATAGAGTGACAACTGATATTTCTATGCAGTTTATGTAAGTAGTTTGCTATGTTATAGAAATCCTTTTACAAGCTATCAGTATTTTATCTTTTTGGCCATATAAATATCAGCAACTGCACCAAATCTTAGGCTCAGTTTGGGCCTCTGAACAAAATTGAGGTTTTTTTTTTTTTCCCTTGTTGAGTCTGAGCTCCATATTCTCCTATATTATACTATATGAGCCACAAAGCCTGATCTATCAAATATGATACTCAACAAAAATCACATTCTGTCTAAAGGTTCCATTTCAAAAACTGAGGTGGGCTGTATTCTCAAACCATTTGTTAATTTAAAAACATAAGGCATTGAGAAAACAAAGCAAAAGCAAAAAGAAAACAATGAGAAACTCAAGCACTATATAATTTAAAAATCATGTAAAGCTGGCTGAACAAGAAAATCTTAATTAAGCTGGTTAAGAAGTCCCCAGCATTCAAAAACACAATTGCTGATGATTCACTATGTAAATCTTTTTTTTTTTTTTTTTTTTTTTAGCAGGGAAGTCTTAGCAACAGTTAAATAAAAAAAAAAAAAAAATTGCTTTCACTATAAACATGTGATCACTTTGATTATATAAGACAGATTCTAATATTGTTACTCAACAGCAGTCTGTGGAGTTTTGAATTTGCTATGAGCGACCATAAATCTAGAGTTGATGATATTACCACGAGTTTGTCTGAATAAGGACTTGCTGTTGAGATAGGATGAAGATGAGCCAAAATGACCAATGTTAAAAAAGAGGAAAGGATAAAACAATATCATGTGTGAGGGACAGCTCATTCATTCTGGATAAGAAGGGAGGCAGGACAAACCCTTTGGAAAAACAAACTTCTGTAGCTGTAAGTCTTGCACTGACAAGAGCTGCAAGCGTATAAGCAAACGTATGGAGCTGATGACACATCAGATATATGAGTGTTTTCTTTGTTTAAGGAGGGAAGGAGCAATAGAAAGAGAGTGGAAACAAACAGAGTAAGAGATCTTACAACAGTCAATCAAAAGAATTCATGAGCTTCTTCAACACTATTGTTAATGAGACCAATGGTCACAAAAATCTTGGTTTATATAGATAAACCAAGATATTATGACAGAATGTATCTTGAATATAAGTGCGGAATTCCTTGTACGGGCACTTCTCCCGGAAGAGCGCGCGCGCACATGTTGATCAGAGCGAGAAAGCACGCCCATCAAAGCGCGTTCGGCATTACGGAAGTCGTCGGCAGCGCTGCACAGGTCACAGGACTTCACGAAATCAACAATGTCACCAAAGAAGTGTGTTTTTGGTTGTGAGGGAAAGATAACCTTGCTTCCCAAAGAACCCAGCGTTAAGTGGAGCTCAGAGTTTTGTGCTCACGCATTACATTGATGCGCTCTCGATATTTGTTATTAAAATAACCATAGAAACTGATAGTTGCAATCACTTTTTTATTGGTTAAAATGAATGGAGAATATCTCGTGTTTTTCCGTGGCTGCTCGACCCTCTGGATCAGCGCTTATAGTTTCATAAACAAGGCCCAGTTCTACCCTGGATTTACAGATCATTTGAAACTGAAAGATGGAGCGGTCACAGCGATAATGATCCCGGTCATGAGTCGGAACCGCAGGTGGTGAGTAAAACTGCTTCAAATGTCTGTTTTGTTGGCAATAGGCACCTAAGTGCATATAATGTAAACAACACGAACATAGTGAATTCATAAATTCATTATTCATCATTCATTATACGCTATATTCATTATAGTGAGTCAAAAGTTATCCATGGACAATGCGATGGTGTACTGTGTGTGTTTAAATACATATGTTTAGCTGACCATTGATAGCTTGCAGACGATCGCTACGCAAAAGCTGCGCGTGCTCGTCACTCTTTAGCTCCGCTCACACGGCACGCCTCCAGGCGCTCGGCTGTTTTCGGAAAGACTCGGTACAGCGTATGTATCTTTTATAAATATGATAAAACTAAAGACTTTTTGGAGATATGAAGGATGCACTACTATTCTATAGGTACTCAAGATTAACATGAGATTGGCAGAAACTGTGTGTGATACCCCCCCTTTAACTTTACGATTTGACCTTTTTTTACTTTGGGTCCCAGAAAAAAAAAAAAAAAAGGCATTTGTATATATATATATATATATATATATATATGTATATTCCAAACTTTTGATCTTTAATATATTTAATTTGTGTGTTTGTACCTGAGTGATTTGTGTTCATCTGAGAAATTGCTACTGTGAACTTTGAACTGAGCAGCATTGTGTGTTAGAGCATACTGTAGCCAGCAAATGTACACACAAACTATAACATGCTGTACCATCTCCTATAGTAGGAAGGATGGTTGTATTTTCCCAAGCATGGAGCTGAACTTGAGGGTCTGCGTGCTTTTAGACTGAGAGATCTGGGTGTGAGTGGGAGCCGGGGCATTTTCTTTAGTCAGACATGACCATGAAACATTAGCCAGACCACCTAGAAACCAGGGAAAAGTGCAGTAAACTGTTTGACTATCCTGCCTCCGCTCCTTCCCAAAACTATATTTAACTGTTCCCATAAAGAACGGCCCCGAAATGAATTTGGGAATTGCCTGCCCTTGAAGCAAACTGATGAAGAGGAAGTGCCATTTCACCTCTGAGTGGCTCAGACAGTGTTTATTGGCCTTTCATGTGGGTCTCGGGTCAGTTCTTCTGATCTGTATCTAAACGTCATCTACTGAGAGAAATGGCAAGTCTGATCTTAGATAAGCTTAAAGGCATTGCCAATGGTATATGAAATGTCCTAGGTTGTGTTGCAGTTTGTTTTTGTTTTCTGCTATTAAGGCGATATAGGCAATAAACAGAATGTTAGACACTGACAACATCAGTCACCATTCATTTCATTGTAGGAAAAAAGAGGAAATAAAAGTGGATGGTGACTGAGGCTTCACTCCCTAACATTTTCATAAACATCGTTCCACAGAACAAAGTAATATGGGCTTGGAAGGACATTGAGTATAATTTAAATTTCAGATATCTTTGCTTTGTGCATATAAATCCAATCATGTAACATATCTAGTGAATGAGATTAAAGGTACATAAATGCTACATTAGTACAAATAAATAATATATGGAGCACCATGGTTTTTCAAAACATTAATATTTACATTTCTGCAAATATTTTACATTTCTGAAATATTTACATTTCTATTTACATTCTGACGAGAATACTTTTTGTGCGCCAAAAAAAACAAAATAACGACTTTTCAACAATATAGTGATGGGCCGATTTCAAAACACTGCTTCGGAGCTTTGCAAATCGAATCAGTGACTCGGAGCGCCAAAGTCATGTGATTTCAGCAGTATAGCCATTTGATAAGAGATCCGAGTCACTGATTCGATTCGTAAAGCTCCGAAGCAGTGTTTTGAAATCGGCCCATCACTATATTGTTGAAAAGTCATTATTTTGTTTTTTTGGTGCACAAAAAGTATTCTCGTAGCTTTATAATATTAAGGTAGAACTACTGAACTCGCATGAACTGTTTTAAATTTGTTTTTAGTACCTTTATGGATCTTGAGAGAAGAAATGTCATTGCTTTGAATGCAGGCCTCACTGAGCCATCGGATTTAATCAAAAATATCTTAATTTGTGTTCCAAAGATGAATGAAGGTCTTACGGGTGTGGAACGACATGAGGGTAAGCAATTAATGACATTATTTTCATTTTTGGGTGAACTAACCCTTTAAAGTCATTGTAAAGTATGTGATTACAGCCAAAATCCCATATAAAACAATATAAGAGTAAACAGAGAGAGCATTTTTTCCACTTTTTAAATATAAAAAATAATAAGCCTGCATGGCGATAGTAATGTGACACTTGACTGGTCTTGGAAACATAGCTTCTTTCTAACAGCAATTAAATGATTGGTGATGAATAGGAAAAGATTTGTAAATGATTTGTGTGGAAATAATGACACTGATTGGGTAAGTAAGTCAGTGGTTGGAATATGCAGCATGGCAGTTCTCATTTGCTCTGTTTTGGTTGGTTAAATCCTTATGATGTCATTAGTTCTGGATGTAAGAGGGCAGATGATGGTCATACATAATGATCATAGCTCTCCACTAAGAAATCTGTCTCTCAAATTATATATCTCAAATGCCTCTGTCTCCTCAGAATATGGATGTTGGGTAGTTACATGCAAGTTCAAATTTCGGCTAAGGTTATGACTGAAAATGTGTGAAAATCAGTAAATAGTAGGATGTTGCCCATTAATAATTCCAAGCCAGGCTGGTTTTGGACTGGGTTATAGTGGGTTTAGTGAAGTTGTTCTGAGCACAGAGGCAGGTTGGCGTTTTCTCTTTAATCTGAGCTGATTTATGATCAGTTCCTGTACAGCATGTCTGGAGACAGTCTGGCGTCCTCTCTGCTTACAACCCATCCACACGCACACATGCATAAACACAGTCGCACTAACCCATACACACTCACAAACAGGGCCACACAAACTTACAGTCATAAATGAACTCGCTCGCATACAGACACATGGATTCACATAAAATAAAACATGGACATGCCCCACCATCTATTATGGTGAACCTCACAGCAAGGATAACCAGTAAACATTCAACTTCTGTGACTGTGTGCATGTGTACATGTTATCTGTGGGAACGACTGTGTATCCAGACTCATCACAGACATATCGATATCACCATGGTCATTTATTCTGTGTGTGTGTGTGTGTGTATGTGTGTGTTTGAACAAGTAACTGGACACAGGAAGTTCCACGCCTCCTAATACACAAACAACCTCTGGAATCTGTTACCAGCTTTAACTCTTTCCCCTCTATGTAAATTACGAGGTATTTAATTATGCACCATTTATACAGACAAACAAAAACAGTTCTGCCTGGACCCTTACAAAAAGTACTGTGGTAGTACCATGTAAATTCAGGTAAATCTGGCCACATTTTGACAGTTATGTTAATGCTAAAATGGTAAAAGGCAAAAATGACCTAAATTACCTAATTTAGCTTACATGATGATGAAGATCATAATATCATGGTACTTTTATATATTCCATGGCATGTACCATTGTAATTAGAGTGGCACGCAGGGTACTTTATGATGGTATAACCATGGTATAACCACATATGGTTTATTAAATAAAATGGCTTAAACCCTGACTCTAATCCAGTGATGTTTAAATTTTGTAAAGACATTTCTGATTCATTTACTCATATGAAACTTATTTAAATAACCAAAAATATTCAAACTGCCAATATAAAGAATTTTTCACAGTGTATGAATGACATTTTCATGCTAACAATTTGAGAATGTTTGTCAAACCAGATAACCTTGAAAGAATGTTCTTTTAACGTTACTGCTACATTTTTAGAGAACGTTTACAGAGCATTTGACCAAGTCATGTCCAAACACACACATACGTGCACTCATGAACGTACGCACACACACACACACATCCGTTTACATGTTTACATTTAGTCAGTCAAAAACATGGTAATACTATAGTACTTAGGGGTGCAAAGAATTATGGGATCTAGGAAGTCTTCACTTGTTTTAATGTATATCATAGCAGCTTATAAACACCCACAACCGCATAAACATACTGTACTTGAGTGTGTTTATATGACTGTGAACGTGTGTTTCTATCTATGTTTAAGCAAGCATGTATGTATGCATGCTCAAAATGGCCCAGCAGGTTCATCCGTCTCTTGCAGAGCTCAATGTCAAAGCCAGGGACCATTATCTCCTCAACTTTGTGTAAACTCAAGAGACCACAGTGCCCCAGACTCATCTTTTTATAAACAAACCTCAGATATTACACACACACTCATGACTCACACATTACAGCTGCCACATGCATCATACATCCAAAATAAGTGCAGTTTATTTGCATATTCTTTCTCCAAAGGATGTTCACATGCCCTCACATCAGAAGCTCATGCCCATTCGAAATAATGGGTCACATGCCTTATACATATATATGGCATTTGTATAAATTGTGCATTTACATGTTTACATTTAGTCAGTCAAAATCGATTAAGAAATCTTCCATCATTACACACACACACACACACACACAAACACACACACACGCACACACACGCACACAATTTCTTCTTCATAGCAGTAGTATGGAGCTCTTATGTGTTTATTGGCAAATATCACAGAGTCATAGACAGAATCCTCCTCTAAATCCTTGTTAAACTGTAATATTATGGCCATGGGAGTGATGGGAATAACTGATGGGGTCTGACCTGGTACAGCCCCTCTGTTTGGTCCTGAGAACAGAAAACAGATGACAGAGGACACTCTGTCCCAAATGATTCTGAGCACAGCCTTTGGGATTCAACGTTGACTCCCAGCACAGTGACTGGTCATCTTTTTAAATCACTTTTTGCCTTTTTTGCAGTTCAATTTAGCTCTA
This sequence comes from Ctenopharyngodon idella, assembly GCF_019924925.1. NCBI lineage: Eukaryota > Metazoa > Chordata > Actinopteri > Cypriniformes > Xenocyprididae > Ctenopharyngodon > Ctenopharyngodon idella. Next base: position 8,981,341 of record NC_067224.1, on the reverse strand, counting down.
TAGTGCAACAAAAATTTAGCTTCTAGTGCAGCAAAATCAATGTAAAGAACAATGTAAAGGGGTGGAACTATGTACAAAAGTGGTAACGATTTACAATAAGGTCCTATTAGTTACAGTAAAATCAATCAATGCATATAAGCAGTGAGAAACAGCACAATGCAAACAATGTTGTTTTTTAATTTTAAGTAACTTTTTCTTAGAGTTTTTGCTTACAATTCTTTAGGAGAGATAGAAATAGAAACAAATGAGACAACTGACCCGTTGCAAAGCGCTTGGTTGGTTGCTTGTGTAATGGAGGCCAGCTAGTAAAGAGCTGTGCAGGTAAACCCTAACTCTCAAGAGATGCTCTTGTGACTGATGCTAGAGAATGCTGTCTTTGTTAGCACACCCGCCTCCCATGCCGGTGACATTGGTTTGAATCACGCTCTGAGCGATGCGATTAGGACCAGTCTCACTGGTGCCGTGACCCGGATGGGAGTGAGGTTTAGGGAGGTGTAACAGAGGCCAGCTAGTAAAGAACTGTGCAGGTAAACCTCACTCCCCTGGCCTCAAGAGACGCACTAGTGAATGACACTAGAGCAGGGCTCTTCAAGTAGTTTCATTCGAGGGCTGGATTATCAAATCAAAAAGTTGAGGTGGGGCGGGGGGTCTTATTGGTAAAAATTATTTTATTAATTATTAGGCTTAAATGAAAATATGCTCACAGTGAGACTAGGTAACCACAGGTAAAACCATACATGGCTACTCACTACCACTGTCAAATTATTTTATGAAATGTTATATAGGCCTATAAAAAACTCCTAAACACAGGTACAAACTACACCTTAACAAAGACATGAATTATATATTCCCCTATCCAGCTAATAAATATATTGCAATACAAATGGCTATAACACAGTTTTCAAAATAAATATTCCACATTTCCACAAACCATGGTAATTTACTACAGTTTATTCATGGTAAATGTTTGTAAGGGTGGTGATTTTGGGATTTAAAAGTCTTCTATCTTCATTCTTGGCACGTTTCTCCTGTTTTCCTCATCAGTCTTGTTGGGAATGTTGAGGCTGTTTCATCTGATTTAAAACTAGTTTAATCATCGAGTGATTTGTAGTTTGTAAAAGAGAGGTGTGTGTTGAATTGAAATGCTTCTCACTAGATGTCGCAACTCTGTTTAATAATGGTGACCGTACAGCTGCAGGCGCCACTGCGGCCACGTTTCAAACCAAATTTAGCCGCACCGCCAGGTAAAGAGGAGAAGGGAGATTGGGGTGCCGCGGGCCAGATGAAGATGATTGGCGGGCCGGATTTGGCCTGCGGGCCCCCGGTTGACGAGCCCTGCGCTAGAGGCTGCGGTCTTTTGCGTCCTTATTAGCACTCCCGCCCCCATGCCAGTGATATTGGTTCGAATCACACTCTGAGCGATGTGAATAGGTCCAGTCTCATTGGTGCCATGACCTGGATGGGAGTGAGGTTTAGGGGGGGTGAGTGTAACAGAGGCCAGCTAGTAAAGAGCTGTGCAGATAAACTTCACTCCCTGGCCTCAAAAGACGCATTAGCAACTGATGTTTGAGGCTACAGTCTTTAGATTAGAGTCCTTATTAGCGTACCGCCTCCCATGCTGTTGATGCTGATTTGAATCCCACTCAGAGCGATGCGATGCCAGTCTCACTTCTTTTTTTTCTTTTTTTCAGGAAAAATGTCAGAGAAGCAGAAGACCTAAGCAAAAGTTTGTTTGCAATATAATATCATTGTTTTCAAGGAAATATAATTGAGATATAAAAGAGATCATTTGTTATTTTTCTGTGCTATGAGGAGTCACAACATTTTAACTCTGAGTCAGTCAGCATGTTTAAACAGTGAATGCCAGTGCACTTATACAGTGAGAGCACAGCATTATGTTGAACAAAAAAGGCTTTTGTGTTGCCACAGTCACAGAGTGAGGTCAAAATGAGAAGCCACAACACTCAGAGGAAGTGTACAGTCATGTCTCAATGCTACAAAGAATAAGCCTCATGTCACACTACAATTTCCTGTATGTGATTGTGCTTGGAATCACCTTCAAATGAAAGGCAATATAGATTAAAAAGATGGCGGATTAAAACTGTCCCACTAAATGAAGTAAACAATGAAAAATTGCAAAAATACAGTGGCCCAGAAAAGTATTTGGACACCGATGGAAAGTTAACCAAATTTTCTTGTACTCACATAGCAATTTTTCCAAAATATTTTTGTTATGGATCCCCTTTAGTTCATTAACTATCCTTTTAATTCACACTTAAAATTATGAATGTCGAGTGACAGTTTATCATAAAACTATGAACATGATTCACTAATGTATAGCAAACAATAAAATATAACAACACTTTTGAACAATGTGTACTTTTTTTATCTTATTTTCATGAAATATATTGCTTAAAAGCGCGCTCGTGCTGTGCATTTAAAATAAATGCCACTTTGTTTGATATTTTGTTACATAGCGCAATAATATTCATACATCTTTAAGCATATATAAGTGTCCAAAAATTCCTTGATGCCACTTTATTATAAATTCCAGTGCAGTTGGGGCAGTGTGGTTTGGCAAGCACAGAAAGCATGAAACTGGCTCTGAAAGTAGAGTAGCGGAAGACAATAAAGTATTTCTTTCTCTTTCTTTCTTTCATTCTAGTACACGTCTCCAATGGGACACACACTACAGACAACAAGAATTTACTCTGGTCTAGAGTGTGACTGATGTTTTGCCCACCAGAGGATGAGACTCAGAGAGACGTTTGTGTCTTCAAACCTTACACCAGTATGCTCATAAAACTGTATGAGCCTGTAAAAAATCATGGTCAATTTGAGGAACACACAATATTCATTCATATACAAGAGTCTCCCAAAGACACATGAGGCAATAAATCCTAAAATAGTCATGAAAGAAGTATGAATATATATATATATATATATATATATATATATATATATATATGAAATCTATATGTATGAGATCTACAGACTGAAATCTGAACACTAATCTGTGAATTAAACCCAGGGAAACTTCGTCCCCTTGGAATTATAAGGTTCTATCTGACATTTTGAGTTATTCACATATTCTTATTCTGTGACAACTTATTTATGTTATGTGATGTTTTTTTATGTTGTGCACATTTTGGGAATTTTTATTTAGAAAATGAAAAGGTTCTCTCTGCAAAGTTGAATGGAATGCAAAAACTTTGAAGCTCACTATCTCAAAACTTCTCAGAATGCAGATAGAACCTTATAATTCCAATGGGACGATTTGTTATTGCTCAGAGGTTGCTCTTTCATTGCTCAGGAGACTTAAAAGTCCTATTATTATTTTATTTTTCTTTCTCAACTTGTGTAAATCTATGTTGTGTTTTGATGTTAACAGTATTACAGCTATATGCCAGATATTTTTGCTTTGTAAAATGACTGCTTAAAAAATAAAATAGCATAGCTCATTTCACAAATTCATCAAATGTTTTGAGATGAGATTTTGTGCCATCTATGGTCAATAGAAAAAAAAATAAGGTAAGGTCATCTTACCTCATCTTTCCTCTTTCTTTTTACCTATAACACAACAAACAAGTTCATCTCACATGCTCCATGAAGGGGGAAGGGCAGACACTCCGGTTTCCTGATCTGAGATTGGCCTGTTAGGTGACCAAGGTCATAAGCAGTTCAGACGGAGACCTTTCTGCAACTTTATGACTATGCTTATACAGGAGATCAGACAAATGCTTCCTTTCACAGCAATATGGGATGATAGAGACTGGGAGATGCAGGGAGAGATGGAGAGAGAGAGAGAACTAGCATAAGTGCCTGTCTGTAACCGGAGCCAGGTCCAAGCAATTTTCTCTGATAATTAGATCACAAGCCCAAAACAGAGCCAGTTACACACACACACACACACCCACACAGGCCACTGGCTCCTGTACAACAACACAAGGACCTCTAATTCACTCAACCAAGGGACACTCAAACATAAGGCCCAATTAGGAGGCCGAGCAGGGCACCAAAACAGCTGGCCTTGGGTTCCGGAATGTACCCACTTTAGCCCATCGAATACTTCCATAATAAAGCTGACCTCGGCCGAATCTAATGTGTGTGTGCATTTTGGGAGAGCCACTCTATAGTCAAGCCAGGAGCACAGGAAACAGTATTAGACAGAGTCTGTATTGGGACTGGAATTAATTGTCCTCTCCAAAAGACCAAATAATACAAGAGATCTCTGAATGCAAACACGTCTGTCTCCAGCACTCAAAGAAACAGATGAGTGGAGCATTCGTTTGATAGAGCTGATTCACTGCTTGATGGGTTGATGGATTCAAACAAGGTGAAACGGATGTCTGGAAGCACAAACAATGCTCACTTTTTAATATGTTTAAACTTGTTGCAGATTCAGCGCTCAGTCATACGTAACCCTAAAAAACATGCTTGAGTTACAGTGATTTTACTACAGCTAAGGTGTTGTTAGCTATGACACAAAGTGTCTTATCATGCCTTGTTGCTTAACATGACCTTAACTACTATATGAGAAAAGACACCAATATTCAATAAATTATCACATTTATTAAAGCGTTAGTTCACCCAAAAATGAAAATTCTGTCATTAATTACTCACCCTCATGTCGTTGTACACCCATGAGACCTTCGTTCATCTTTAGAACACAAATTGAGATATTTTTGACAAAATCCAATGGCTCAGAGAGGCCTCCATTGCCAGCTGTCACTGAACCTCTCAAGAGCCAGAAAGGTACTAAATATGTTGTTAAAACAGTCAACGTGACTACAGTGGTTTTACAATAATTTTATGAAGCGACGAGAATACTTTTTGTGTGCAAAAAATAAAAAATAAAAAATGAAAATAACGACTTTGTTCAACAAGTTCTGGTTCGGAGCGCGTATCAAACTGCCAAAGTCACGTGAACTATTGAAATTTCAAAACACTTATGATGTAACGAAGCCTCGTTTACTGAAATCACATGATTTTGGCGCTCCGAACCACTGATTCGAAACAAAAGATTCATAAAGCTTCGAAGTTTCATAAAGCAGTGTTTTGAAATCGCCCATCACTAGATATTGTTGAATAAAGTCGTTGTTTAGTTTTTTTGGCACACAAAAAGTATTCTCGTCGCTTTATAATATAATATAGTATATAATATTTTTTCACTGTAGTCACATGAACTGTTTTAAATATGTCTTTAGTAGCTTTCTGGGCATTGAAAAAGGAAATGATCTTTCTGTCAATGCAGGCCCCACTGAGCCATCGGATTTTATCAAAAAAATCTTAATTTGTGTTCTGAAGATGAGCAAAGGTCTTATGGTTGTGGAATGACGTGAGGGTGAGTAATTAATGACTAAATTTTCATTTTTGGGTGAACTAACTGTTTAATTTGCAACTACAACTAACTCTCAGAGTAGTAGACTGTTAGTTAAGGGTTAGGGTTTGAGTTAGAGTTAACATACTTGCAAAGTTACTAATAGTTAGTAGAATGTCTGTCAGGGGAGCATAAAAAAAGTGTTAGCAGATATTGAGCAGACAGACTGCTAATACTCTAATGACTGGTAGTTGACATGCAGTTGCAAAGTTACTCATTGTTAATAAAATGTCTAAAGTGGACTATCGAAATAAAGTGTTACCTTTTATTTTAACAAGGTTCATTCAGATTTTACAACTGCAACTATCAGTTTAATACAGCCCAGCCATCTTTCAGATTCTGGCCACCCAAAATCCTCCTCCTTTTTTTTTCCTGAAATGTCCACTATACAGGAAATATTAGCCTGAATTGATAGTTTCTGCATCTAAAATTAATAGTGTTTCCTTTTAATTTTATAAATTGAGACCTATTAAACGGTAGAGCCAAAAGTACATGTAATATTCAAACCAAGATCAAAACACAGTAGGTTTGATCACTAAGTTTTATACCTTCTGTAAAGCTTTTCTTTATTCATCTGGTAGAGTTTAGATAATTCCTGTTTTCACAGATCAACTTGGAGAGACAGGAAAGAGTGAGGAGTGGAGAAATGCGAGGAGAAGATGTGTTTAACTGCTCCCTGGGACTTTCTGCTCGATTCTTTACCTGTAATGCTTCAGACAGACATGAGACTTGGCTCCAGGAACTGTGTCCTTCCACATGCTCTCAAACTCACTAAGACGGCTATACATGCTGGAAATTTTTGAGGGGGGTCGGATGCACTTTTTAACAATAGAAAACGTGGGGTATGTAACAACTCATCCAATCAAATGGCCCAGCAGGAGTCTACAGATGGGTCACTGACACAAGCAACAGCCCATATTTGTGACCAGACAACAAAAGATTTGTTATGGCGTGGTGTTGTGAGGCCTGCCATCTGTACCAAGGGAAACACTGAGCACTGCACATGTGATTATGTCACAACACACACACATATCTATAAACACACACTGACACTGACAGACGTGTGTCTCTGCAGTTGTTCAGTGCTGAAATATCCAACATCACTGATCAGGTTTCCTCCATTGGGAACTTATGACTGCACTCTGACCTCACAATGACCTGGAAATGAATGTCTGTTTATATAAGAGCTACAACGTGCCAAACATTCCCAGCTTAACACATTAACTATAGGTCACAATAATACAGTCTGTGACATAGGGATATCTGTACCCCATTAACAACAAGCTTAAGGGAAATACTGTGGATACATACTGTATGGTGGATGGATTCTCCTTTATATAAAACATTGCTAAATTCACTTTTATTTTTAGCACCTTTATGAATGCATGACTGTTTGTACATGTGTTTGTGTACTCTATACGTACAATTTTGCCAAGTAGAACAAAATCAGAGATAGTATATGGGGGAGAACGTGGACCAGTAGTAGAAATACAAATGAGAAAAATCTTATAAAGCTCAAGTAGAGGTTGTTTTAGAATGTGGTGTTTTTTAGCATGATTTGAAAATAAGTTATATGTATGATTCCAGATTCACACAGATTCACTAGGTTATTTAATTTGACTACTAAGAATGTCAAACAGTGTGTTTCTATGCATCACAGACTAATTAAAAATAATAATTCTTCTTAAGAATAATTCTTCTTCTTCATAAAATGGCTAACATCTTTGTCTTGCTATGGCTAATTTCACAGCTAGCATTTTATTTACACACAGTTAAATTAAATTTTCACAATTTTGCATTTTTTTATTATTATTAATAATATTTTTTACCTTGATTTTTTTTTAATTCAAAATTGTTGGGTGTGGTGGAAATAACTTAGTTATATAAATATATTAGTGCTGTCAAATCGATTAATCGCGATTAATCGCATCTAACATAAAAGTTTGTAAATATGTGTGTATATGTATGCATACATACACACACACACACACAAACTTTTACGTTAGATTAATCGATTTGACAGCACTGATATATACATAATTTTCACACAATACATATTTGCTTGTTTATAATATTTGTGTAGATTATCAAAGTTTTAAACATACTTCATATTCGTTATGATAGATTTTAACATAGAATGTTTGAGTCTGGGACAAGGGATAAGAAAAAATCTATGCATAAAGGTGATTTGAAGACTAGAAAAAAATAAATGATGGATATATAATAAAAGTTTCTAAAATGGTTTGGTCTTTTTTATGTCTAAAATTCAAAAGGTCTTAATAAGAATTAACCCCTGGGACATAAGAGTTAGGATACACTCATAAATGTAAATGACTTTCTAAAAATGCCTAAACCGAAGAGTTGTCCCCTCTTAAGAATCAGATATGGTATTGGCACAACACTCTGGCTATTAAATTTTACTGGCTTGTGATGCAGGATTTAGGATCCTGCTTTTAAAAAGTCTATGAGAAACCCTTGGTCTATGATTCCCACGCACTTCTCCTATCACTTGCAGCAATGAGTAGGGTTGTTCTTGGTCAAATTTAATTCACACAGTAGGAGTATAGTTAAATGAGTCATTCTTCTGTCTTAATGCACCATGTGTTGCTGCTCCAGGGAGAACATTCCAGTCAGGGATTGGTATAAGATGCCATTGTTGAAGTACATTAAGCCTGGAGCAGGAAAGACACTTTTCACTCTGTGAGCATGTCATACAGGCATATTAGTCCAATTTATTGCAACCACAGACACTTGCTCAAGTAAACATATGATTATTCTGAACTTCTCTGTGTTGCTTTCTCTTGAACGGGCAGTTCAAGTGAAGTTCAAAGGTCAGAGGGTCAAAGCATTTGAGTGTCTGGTAAGCTTGGGTTGGGGTGTCTGTGAGTAAAACAGATGGGGGTGAGACAGAGAGAAAGAGATTTCAGGTAGATAAAAATCTGACAAGCAGTAGATGAAAAATAATAAAACCTAACCTATAAAATCACATTTATTTCATTGAAAAAAAAAAAAAAAAATCAGTCTGCTTACGGATTAGAATCTGGTATGTTCAGAAGTTCTGTGAGTTACATATGACATTCCAACAGAAGGTACTTAAGGCATACAATAACAATCAAGAGTTTATTTTAGTTGTGTTATAATGTACTATTGACAAATGTTATGTATCATAGCTGTTAAATTTAGGTCTTATTCAACAGATGTGATGAAATCTACCCAAACAAAGTGGGTTCAAATTGTACCTCTGTTTTATTGAGTAGATTCTATAGGTTTGTTTTTACAGTGCTCTTGGGTTGGGAAAAAATCAATCCAAAAAGCAGTAATTCAAGGCACTCTTCAAAATAAAAAAAAAAATTTTCAACTGGCTATTTCATAACAGAAAACATTTTCAAAAAAAAAATCATGCGTTTTGCTCACGAATGCCCTTTTCAGCCGATTATTTGTGCTTTTTTATGTTTTCTGTTATGAAATAGACAGCTAAATGAAGGATTTTTAATTTTGAAATATGGGTCATTGACGAATAAGGTTTTTAAAAGTGTAAAAAAAAAAAACAAAAAAAAAAACATAATGGAGATATAATTAATTTGGAAGTTTTAGTAAGTGTTAACAATGAGATTATATAGTTTTTATAATCAATTAACACTGCTTTTTTTTTTTTTTTTTCATTTTTTACAAGATGGACAACATTTGTCACCAAAAAAGTAATTTGGTTTAACTAAAATTTCGGTTTTACCGAATTACACTTTCGGTTATACTGAATGACGATATTTTCAAACAATGCCAACAGGCTTATAGCTAGCTAGTTAGCTTGCTAGCGAGCTAGCAAAAGGGCAATCAAACATTTTATATTTAGTACAAGTTTTTAACATATTACAACATTTTTCATGTTTTATAGCGGTTGTACCGAATGACCTGATGTTTCGGGACATGCGTATGAGCAAGTGAAAACATGAATTTATCAGATGGTTAAGAGAGAGTTAGTTACTTGGCTTCATGACCATGTGGTCCTTTGCAGGTGTCTGAATGATGTCACATCCTGTCACATGATATTGACACATTACTTGATCCAAAATGGTCCCTTTATATTGGTTACTCCGAATGACATTAATGAAATTCATTTCTTCAGGACATTCTTTCTCATAACAAAGCAACGACTTCTACACATAATTTTAATACCATTTTGCACTATGTTGATATATGATGTTATAAAATCATGCCAGAATAAAAAATATATACATTTATTACATTTTAAGATATTTTAATCACAAATGAAATGGCTGTATAGAATCTATATATACAGTGTATATTTAATTTAAGTGACATTACTCCTGGAATGCAATACTAACATACTGCTTACAGAATTGTTGGCATATGTAATATTCATAAAAATAGCACTTGATCGTATTTTGATCCACTTTAGTAAGTGGCATCCATTTATCAAAAAATGTCTAAAAATGTCTTAACTGTTTGTAATAAGATCACATTAATGCGTGAGGAAATAGATCTCAGTTGAAATACACGACTGATGTTGTTTATGGTTCATTTGCCACATTGAAAATTGGAGGTCAAGCAAATTTCCTTGTGGGCTTTATGGTATGCAATGTTCTAAAAGGACAAACTAATGTATATGAAATCTGTTATTTTATAGTCTAAATATGCAATCATATAGAACATTATGGATCAGGACATGGATTGGGCATTACTTTCAGTACAGGATTTGTAGATTCATAGATTCCACTTAATGTGCCATTTATGTGTCATATTTTAAATTAGTTCAGCAGGCAACATTTAAAATTACATTAAGAGTGATGTATGTGACTATTGTGGTTTAACATCATCATTACAACATGTAATAGCAAGTTCAGAAAGCAAGTGAGAGGGTTTCATTGACTTGTGCAAGTGGAATTGTGTCAGAATGCTCACTTTGTTTCTTTGTTTCACAAGAGTTAGAAATGGTTTTGCAAGCAATTGTTTTAAAACAGAGTGTGAGAAAAATGTGAAAGGCTGAAGGGTATTAAGGCTTTTCCATTTTATCACAATGCAAGGCAAAGTTTAGCGGGATCCATTTGGGAATTTAAAAATGATCAACATATGTGCACACAAATATCCTTGACAATAAACACAAGCACATTTTAAATGCAAAGGTCAGTGTGAATGCAGTTACGATTACTTGAGGCACATGCCTCTGATTAGGCCTATCATCACAGACCTCACACTGACCATCAACAGCCAATCACATTTCATAATTCCACAGCACATGGAGGATATGAGAGCAGTTACAATCATCATCAGCCTGATGAGCTCAAATTAGTGACATACAAAGCATTTTACTGCTTGCCTCACACACATACACAACACACACATGTAAATACAACCCAGTTTACTCCAAAGTCAAGATTGAACAAAGTTCACAAACCAGAATTAATTTATTTAAGAATATTTAACAAGAAAAAAAATGCAGCATGACATTTATCCAAGTTTTACAAAGCCCTGCACATATAGATATCATGGTCACAAATTAAGAATTTGTTGAGATGAAAAGAGATGAAATGAGAAAAGTTATGCAAAGGTGCAACAAGAAGAAGAGAAGAGAAGAGAAGAGAAGAGAAGAGAAGAGAAGAGAAGCAATATTAAATGCTTGAGAACTAAATCTCTGAGAGATGACACTCATTTCCTCTATGCGAAAGGAAGGGGGCAGATGGAGAGGGGAAAAAAATGATCCTGTAAAGCATTTCAGTTCATGAGAGTTTGAACTTTTGGCTTCTGGCCGCCCTCTGATTGTTTTCTCTCACCAATCAGTGCTGATAGATTTGCTTAGAGCCTCAGCTGCATAAATTGAAGCTGATGGGTCCCATCCGGCGACTCGTCATTTAATAAACGTTGCTGTTTGAAATACCTGCATGTGACTGTGATTGAGGGATAAAGAGAGCTTTAATACAGGAGCCAGAATGTGTAATAAGGCTTGTTATATCTTTAGAGCACTTAACTTTGTTTCTGTACTGTGAGACCGAGTGTGGCTTAAAAGTGAACGGAGCTGTGGTGCATGAGTAAACAGAAAGGGGGACAGTTGCACATTTTGCTGTACACTTTCCATATTTGATTCTAGGTGCATTACTGTAGATGCTTTTTGCTTTGTTTTTACAAACTAAGGGAGATGTCTCAGCTCAATAACTCATTTCATTAATATCTATGGTAATTTACAGCAGGCAACATGTGCTGTCAACAGCGTTTAAAGCAAACTTACATGCCTCTACCTACACAGCTGCAAAAATGTACCTTTAAATAAAATTCACAGTTTCCAGCTAAAAAACAAAACAAAAAAACACAACAACAACCAAGCAAACACTAGTGGCAGTAAAAAAAACAACAAAAAAAAAACACTTTTTTTCCTTTTCAACATAAATTATTATGGGGCGGTTATCGATTAATCAAGACTTATTTCCCGTGGTTCCTTGCACAAATACTATAACCTCAAAACACTTTTACCATACGTGCATGATTTGTAAAGTAATACCTTTTGATGTTAGAATCACAATCAGCCTCATGCGTCCTTTTCTAACAGTAAACTTGCTCAGTAGCTCACCTGGTACAGCATTTCATTTGAGGGTACGAGCCACGTAAAAACCTTAGTCATGATAAACAAGCTCAAAGACTTGTAGAAACAAGCTAAAATTACATGGTTGCTTTGGCAAATGTGTTTTTATCTAACATTATCGGTATGAATCAGGGTAGGTTTATTGTACTGTAGGTGGTGCGTTATTTCAACGTGATCTCATGAGAAAACGTATGTATTTTTACGTAAATTGTGGTTCTACCACACGTACATTTACTTACGTTTTCATACACACAAAAACGTACAACATTGACGTATTTATAGCACTAAAACGTAAAAATACTTATTAACAGCAAAAAAACGTAAATCATGTAACCTAAAATGTGAATGTATATGAATTCCCATGTATTAATATTAAAATCGTGGCTTTAATGATTTAACGATGTTTTTAGTCGAATTTATTGAAAGCAGTTTACTCATCTACTTTATATGAAATAACATTTCTGTTCGTGACTTGTGCTGCTCGTTTCGGAGGATTGCATAATGTTAAACAAGATTACAATTTGAAACCTTATGAATAAAATTTCTGTAATTGTGTAACCATTTTGTAATATTTTGTTTGTTTGCTGTGAGACACAGAAGGCGTTTTCTCCTATGCAGCGACCAATACAACCATAAGATACACCAAAGCATAACATAAATTCACAAATCACATCCATTTTATTTGTTCGCTGTACTCTAAATCTTTAGAATCCATATGTTTGTAAGGAACAGATCCAAATTCAGCCCTTTATCCATCGATCTTCATCTTCATTCTCAGCAACAGCGACCGTCACAGTCAACGCTCGCGCTCGTTATGATTCAAATTTGAAAGTAGCGCCACCCTCGAGAAGCGTTACGACATGGTTTACGGCACTGATATCGAACGCTCATTGGTTCTCCCCTGCTTCGTCACAGATTGCGACATGCCGTGTTTCAGTGGATTGACATGTGAAATGAGTGCGCGCCTTCACGGAGAGAAGCCGGATTTATCATATTTTCATGGATTAATAAATTAAATTCTGCTCTGTACCCTATAAAAAACTATTACCGCCAGAGAGGACTGCGACTGGAACTCATCATCATTTGAACTACTTTTGGTACCACTTTTGACATTTTCGCAATAAATAAATTATTGTGATTACGCTTGTTTGTCTGTCATTCTTTTATTTATAACAAGTAGGTAGTTTAAAGAAATGGTTATGGGTAGGTTTAGGGGTAGGTGTAGGATTAGTGGCTCAAAATATCGTTTTAATGTTATATTTTTACTAAAATTGTCATTTTCCTACACATTTCTGTTCTTTATGTTTTATTATTTAACATTCTGTATAAAATGGGTAGGTTTAGGTTCAGGATGGGGATTAGAGATCTTACATTTATCTACAAAACGATAAATGGAAATTATACATATATCTTTATGACATGAAAGATTCGTAAATATTTTACGTTTTTTCGCTGTAAAAACGTAAGTATTTTTACGTTTTAGTGCCATAATTACGTCAATATTGTACGTTTTAACACCTTTCTAAACGTACAAAAATGTACGTTTTGTGTCTTTGAAAGTTACGTATTAATACCTACGTATTAGAGCACCAAGGCCCGTTCACACCAAGAACGATAACTATATAGATAACTATGATAACTATATTAGCGCCCACACTAACGTTTCTTATAAGCGTACCTGCAGTTATATCATCTGCTGCTTCTTTAAAGTGGGGTGGATTCTGATTGGCTGTCAATGTTTTGATCGTTCATCAGCAGTAAAAAATTAACAATATTTTTCGTCTGTGTTGCTATTGTTAAGTGTGGACCATTTAGAACAATTTTTAAAACTTTGGGCCAGATTTACTAAACAGGGCAAATTAGCGTGAGAGTGCAATTCCAAAAAAGCGCTGATCATTTCTATAATGACCAACGCAATCTATCAGGAGCAGTGCAAATTAACGCCTAGTTTAAGACATATTTTTTTAGGCGTTAAATAATAGCGCAAATACCAGTAAATAGACTAGCGCAAACCTTAGTAAATCACCTTGCATGATTTGTTTAAATACTCTCCACCCATAAATTTTGCATCGGAGAGGGAAACTCCTACAAATGCATATGCAATAAGGTCAGTCACAAAAATAACAATGTCCACGCCTTTTCAGCTCTAAGTTTTTACTGCATGTTTTTAGTAAATCATGGTAGTTGTCTATTAATGCCAAAAGAGGCGAAAGGCTGACTGCAAGGGCTTCATTTATAAAATGTTGCGCAGAAACCGTCCTAAATTTGATCTTATGATTATTTCTCCGATGTGCATACGTGTGATTCATAGAATGAACTCACTCTAAGATCAAATCTGTGCGAATGCACGCTTTATAAATGAGGCCCCAAGTTTCCTAACCCAAACTCTTTATGGCTGTTGCAGTGATGCTGTCATCAAACAGCAAGAATTGACTTTGGCTTTTTCATTTAGAAGGCAGGGCTTTATTTAGTAGAGCCGCCATATGGGCATTATAAAATTTCTCCCACATTATAATACAAATGTGGCCTGTCTCTGCTACATACTGCCTCTGATTTAATTATTTGATGCACAGGCCTGTATCTGATGGTATAGTGTACAGCAACTTGCTTTAGTGTTACTCACTGCTCTCTGTAGGATACATAATAACAAACTACTCTGCACTGTAAAGTGATTATTTTGTAAAATCATTATAAATAAGAGGTTTTGTGGTGTGAAAGTGGTGCTGATGTGTTTCTGGAAATGTAATGGAGTGTGTGTGGGTTGTTGGGGGATGCAAAGACTTGAGTTGTGGTGTCTGAATGAGCAGGACACACTCTCCCTCCTGAGATGGTGCATCATTGCCGATTACTCACACTCTTTGCACATCAGCTCCTGTGAGAGGAAGAAGTGTCTACTGCTGCAGGCGTTCTGCGAGTGTGTCTGAGAGTGAGTGTCGTGTGTTTTAGCATGTGCGAAGAGAGTTCAAGTTAAAGAGAGAGACAGAAAGAGTCTATGAGTGTGTGCACAACACCGAGAGGTGAGAGAAAGACACTTTTGTTGTGCAGAGCAGGCTTTCAAAACACTTTTTGTCAGCTGAACCCCTAAGAAATTATTTACTTGAAATACCCCCAGAGTTTTTAAACAGCGTTAATCTTTGAATAAATATAACAAACTTCACAACAATCATTGCATATTCACTTTGGTTACAAATCAGACGTAGCGTTAGTTCTGGAAGGTCACGTTAGTATGCTCGCATCAGCTGACTCCTAGCTGATCCACATCTACCTATAGTAATATATATATATATATCTATATATATATATATATATATATATATATATATTATAGGCTGCATGGATGGGCAGGGAGTTCTTGCCCAGAACAGAACCATACTGACAATCCAAACTGTATTCTAACTGTCAATCATCTTTGGCAACAGTAATCCTGACAGAACTACTAAACTGCAACTTCATAACTTAAAGGATTAGTTCACTTCATGATTAAAATTTGCTGATAATTTACTCACCCCCATGTGACCCAAGTTGTTCATGTCTTTCTTTCTTCTGTCAAAAAGAAATTGAGGTTTTTGAGAAGAACATTTCAGTATTTTTGTCCATATAGTGGACTTCACTGGGGTTCGCCGGGTGGTCCAAATTGCAGTTTCAGTGCAGCTTCAAAGTGCTCTACGCGATCCCAGATGAGGAATAAGGGTCTTATCTAGCAAAACAATCATTCATTTTCTAAAAAAAAATTATACACTTTTTAACCACAAATGCTTGTCTTGCACTGCTCTGCGATCCGCCATGCATTACGTTGAAAGGTCACGCGTGACGTAGGTGGAAGTACCATGGTAGGCCGAAAATCTCCATCTAATTTTCTCCTCCAACTTCAAAATCATCCGATATTGTAGTTTTACCCTTTTTTTTTTTTTTTTTTAGTAAAGGGTGTTTGACTTATTCACTTTGTAGACACTGGATCTGTACTTTCACCTACATCGCGTGTGACCTTTGTAACGTGATTACGTCATGCATGGCGGATCGCAGAGCTAGTGCAAGATGAGCATTTGTGGTTAAAAAGTATATAAATTATTTTTTTTTTTTTTTTTTTTGAAAATGGCCGATCATTTCTCTAGATAAGACCCTTATTCCTCGTCTGGGATGGTATAGATCCCTTTGAAGCTGCGTTGAAACTGCTATTTGGACCTTCCACCCGGTGAACCCCACTGAAGTCCACTATATGGACAAAAATCCTGGAATGTTTTCCTCAAACAACTTAATTTCTTTTCGACTGAAGAAAGAAAGACATTAACATCTTGCAGGGGTGAGTAAATTATCAGGAAATTTTCATTCAGAAGTGAACTAATCCTTTAAGCAACCACCTATTAACTACATATAACATTTTAATAACAAGTTACATTGTCTATCAAATATTTTTATATTATAATTTTAAAAAATACCAATGTCAGATTAAATATATATAAATATATCATGATTTCCAAAGGATAATGAGACACTGAAAACTGAAAAATTTAATTTATACATATATTTTATTTTTTAATATTTATTATATATTTTTTATTTCATTTGATTTTGACATTTTTTTTAAGAATCAGATGAAGTCAAATCAAGTCACTTTTATTTATATAGCACTTTTTTACAATGCAGATTGTTTCAAAGCAGCTTTACAGTGATAACAGGAAAATAATGCAAACAAAGTATTTTTTGGCTGTACAGCAAATCTAGAAGAAAATACTGTCATTGTCCAACTTAAGTAAGTTTAGTGTTGATTCATTTCTGTTGTAAAAATCATTAGTTATTAATTTACTTCATTTATCTATATAGCAACTCTGGAGAAAACAGTGATGTCATCATCCAGCTCAGTTCAGTTCTCATACAATGTGTCAATGCAGGCAGATCAGTAATACTGTTGAATATTAAGAGCAACAACTGCATATTTTCATGTATTTAACACTGTATAGAGTGGTGTGAAAAGAGGTCAAAGGGGAGTTATGAGACCAGGATTGAATAGATAGCCAGCATCTCTCTCTCTGTCTGTCTTCTTTCCTCAGCCTCTTTTCCTTCTGGGAGACAGCGCAGAAGAGCCAGGCTTTGGGCTCTGTGGACCCTCAGGGTCTGTGTGGCAACAACACCCCCCATGAAGCCACAATGATGTCTCATCCTGCTAATGAGCACACCCACAAGCAGCCAATGTGGTAGCCACAAGAGGACTCATTCACCCCATGGCACCCCACTCAGGTCAGCTCATCCTTACGCCATAAATGAGTCTGAGCCATCACGAATATGTGTGTGACAGAATGTGTAAGCAGTGGGTTGGTGTTATCATGAAAGAGAAAATGTGTGTGTGCAGAGAAAGGAGGGCATGTCATCTCCCATAAGAAAGAGGTGAAGTTCACAGTTACTCTGAGGCCTCAGAGGAGCTCCACAGCCCAGCCATTAAAGCCCTGTTAAAACAGTTCTGATGTTGTCAGCGTAGAAGAAGAGAGATAGAGAAACAGACAGAGATGGAGCAGGAGAGAGAAAGTGTCCCGTTCAGCATGACGGCACGCCGTCTGTCTGGCCGGCAGCACTTTGCTGGGTCTCCAGCTTGCATAGGTGTCAGATCGGCAAGCTCCTAATTTCAACATCAAACTTTCATAAGCACACATCAAGATTCGCTGAGGTGCATCTGAGGCCTCAGAGCTCCGAGCTTAAAATGCTAAAAGCCTCTCAAAGATGCTTTAAGTGTCTTCTCAGATGATCAAAACTGGTGGTTCCTCTCGTACTGGGGCACTTTACAGTCACGATTAGATAGAACAGAACTGTTACTTGTAAGACCTCTGCTTTATTACATTTTGTATTGTAATAAGCATCCACACACTGGAAATATGTGACTCCGATTACATTTCTACAAAACTGCGAAACTTTTTTCATGACACTGGGCTGTTTAATAAACCTGCATCTGCAATGGAGAAAAAAATGATATTGCTTAGAGCTCCTCTTGTGGACTTGTCCCCTGAAAAGTCTAGTGAAATGTTACTGGAACAACATATTTCACATTTTGCAGAAATGTAGGAAAAATCACATATTTCCAATGGGCCTGGGTTGGTAATAGGGGTCTTGAGTATTGTAATTGAGGTTGAATTTGTCCCACAGAAGTTCTGAGGTCTTTTTTTATTCAGTGCATATTTGACGGTACTTAATATGTTTATATGCATCAGTCCAATTTTTCTTCATGCACTCCCTCTGTTTATATGGGTGACTGTCAGTGCCTGATGCAACGAAAATAGACCCAAAGGTTTGTGCCTCTGAACTTGACCCTCTTGACATCTCCTCCGCTCTTGAGGGCTGGAAGGCGCCATGCCTTGCTCAACATACCATGCCAGTAAGTGATCACACAGTATCTCAAGGCTCTCGCGTTATAAATGGAACACTTACAACAATGTGTGCTTCTTCCGGCTGTTAATTGCTAAAAGCAATGCTACTCACCTTTGATGTCATTGAGACACCCTGCCACTGGCTCCATATGAATTTCGGCCATAAGGTTGACAGACATCATTTAACAAACAAATATTGAGTTCCCTGCACACTTCACTTTGCATATGTTTTCCTTTTTTTTGTGGTGTGCACTGAAAGACTGTCAGAGTTAGTCTGATGCTACTAGACAGAGTACCAGCTATTAGCTCTTCAGCTAGTCATTTTGATGAGTTGTGTCAAGGCATTGAAGCTGACAAGCAGACAGACAGGGAAAGGATGGCATTTCCAAGTCCACCCAAGTATTTCAAGAGAAAGCTAATACTAAGACAAACAAACACACTATTCCTTATCTGTTATCTTATAACACACTATGACACACTATTCCTTATCTGTCCACTGTTCCACTCAGCTTTCCTCATCTTTGTTTGATGGAATACAAAATTAATTTGTTTCATAAAACTAAACCTGAATTGGCATAAAAATTTTAATTATAGTGTCAAGATGGTGTAATACATTTGTAATTACACTTTATTACATAGTTATAACATAGTAATTATGGCTCATGTTAGACAAAAGCAGTTTTTAATGTAAAAAAAACACAGTTGACTTTAATATACAAGATATTAAAATAATGAAATGTTGCCTTGCCCTCTGTAAAACATTAGGCAGACTTTCTAAACAGAGTTATTAAATGAATGAAATATTAAGCAATGCAGGGATACATATTACATGGTACCATTTGCTGATTCATTTACTTATTAATAAGATCTTGTAGAGAGTAGTGTTAGTAAAAGATCATATCCAGACACGCATATCAGTGTGTGGGTTTTAAAGTTACTGAAGAAGGACCTAAAGGAACCGGTCACAGTTAATTCATAGTGGCAGCAGAAGGAAAGAGAGAGAAGCTTGTTTCCTGTTTGGATTTGTTGCAACCTACTCCACTACCATGGTCGGTTGTAACCCTAATAGAAAACATGAACATTTTAAATTTACTTTATTGTAGTAGTAAAATGTACTTGTCCTTTGTAGGGTCATGGAGATGCGGGAGCCTATCCCTTCCCGACAGCTGGGAAGTCCATTGCAGAGCTTCCACCATCACCACTCCACTTTAATTTCACTTGAAACATTTGAATTCAAAATGGTTAAAAAATAGGAAACATTTTTATATAAAACAGCAATTAAAAACAAATACAGAAATACATGAATACATAAACATGCAGATAAAAAAATTCATATACTTTCTTTTTGTATTGATACAGTATAATTACAATATATTCATAAAGTACAATACACACACAAAAAAAAAAAAACTGTGAAGATATGGAAATGGCTGCTGTGGTCGTCAGTACTTTATCATGAAAAACAATAGCATTATTTTACATTTTACATACTGAAATTAAATTTGCAGTAAAAGAATATTATTTTTCATTAACTTAAATATAAGAAATCACTAAAATTGTTCCTTTTCACTTTCAAAAACTGTACATTTAAAAATATTTTACTGTAAAAATGACATGAAATTGTACCGATTAGCATGTGCTAACAATATTTTGTTTCACTGCTTCTTCCCTCTCTGATCCTTATATTGGGTTTATTCTGAGGGAAAGCAGAAAGGAGAGGATGAGAGAAAAATGGAGAGGAGAAGAGAGGCAGCTGCTTCTTCCAGCCAGCTGGCTGATGTGAGGTGACGGGGCATTTCCAGCGAGAGCACAACGTCACATGTCAGGCAGGTCAGCATGGGCCAGGCAGACAGCCACTGAAATATTCAAAGCAATGCTCACATATCATGCATCTAACGCCTCTGAAACAAGCCTGGAAGGAAGAAGAAGAATTAGAGAGGGTCTATAGAAGTGTGCAAAACCACATTTATCATTGAATTATATTCAAATAGGTCCCCCAAATACTCTGGTAAGAAGGTTTTAATGCATGTCAAAGATGAAATGTACATCTAACTCATGTAAATATTGAATAATAACCAATTACATATACAATAATATAAATTACAAGTAAAACAATAGTAACAACATGATTTGTGATTTGAAATGTGTTGAGACAAGATTTTGTGCCATCTATACTGTAGTGAGAAAAAATAAGGTTGGGGGGTTATCTTAACCCATCTTGCGCTTATAGTAACCTCCTCAGCCTATTGCACACCCTTATTCCAAATAAGTATTATAGTGGCACCATGGTGCGCTGATGGCATCCGATAGACACAATCTCACTGAACTATTTTACATTTTGGCGAATTTGTATGAATTTGTACGACCTCATTGTTCGTATGATCTGCTTATGCCCCACTGACGTTAGGTTTAGAGGCGGATATTTATGCCTACTTTTTTTCTAAAAATTATAAATTTCCATACGAATCACATTGTATAAATTCATACAGTAGTGACTCAGTCTTCAATGAGCTTACTGTAAAATATCAGATTTCCCATAGTCCCCTCCAGTGTGGCAGGGCAGGTCAAGTGATTTAATATTACCACTGAAGTTACCATCTATTCTGCACAGACTGGATAATTCCCCATCTCTCGTGTCATTATTAATTGTAGAAGCCGATGCACTGACTACTACCACCATTGAAAAAAAAAAAAAAAAAAAAAACCATACTCAATAAATACATTAACTTTAGCCCACTGAGGACTACACTTTGAAGCCCCCAGTTGTTTGTCAATGCTAAACAGTCTCCCTTTCACATGCACAGAGACAGAAACTGGAGCATACAGTATATAGCTGCTGAACACCTGCTGGGACTTTAGTGTCACAATCACGTGCCACAATCACGCAAATACAAGCAGCCATCTTAAATTAAACAGATCTATAATTCCTTGTATCTAAGTGAAATACCAAGAGAAACAGAAACTGATGCTTTTCTTCTATTGTAGGCTACAATAAATCAGTTCTGGTGTGTTACTGTGTTTAAAGATGCTAAATACAGCACAAAAGGTGAATGTCTTCACAGCTTGTAAGCAATTATCACACATAGAAGACCACCTACAGTTTAACATGGCTTTTAGTTCACAGTGCGAATCAAAATGGACTGTTAAGAGCAGCTGGCTGGATGAGTGAGTCACTTTCTGTTTGGGTCTTTCTGGTGTTTTTTTTTTTTTTTTTTTTTTTAAGGTATAAAAGTTTAGAAAAATTGGTACAGCCTATCAGAAAGGCTGAGGGACGGAGTAAGGAACTAATGTACTGCAAATTTCTATTCTGCCTATATGTAATAATAATATTAAGGCAAGATCTGTTCAAATAGCCCTGAGGGGGGAAATATTATTACATATTTGACTTTTTACAAAACATATTACCACATATTTGACAATTGGCTGTTTGGTATAGTACTTAGCTCACATTGTAGTAAATCCTCAATGCTTAGGAAAGGCTTAACAGCTGCATAAAAAAAAAAAACCTCTAAACATATAAACTGCTTCATGTGTTGTTTTAGTGCAGTATTCAATTCTTAGCATAGAGAAAGAACACAGAAATGAAAGGATTTCCATAAAAGCATTTCCAATGATCTAGAAAGAAATATTAGCTGACCATAATTCTTTTTCAACCATGAGTTGATTTGTGAACCATAAACATGAACATCCAGTATTATTAAAACTTTAATACCAACTGTCTGAGATACACCCTAGACATTGGTTAAAAACCTCAGAAATTAAGCTTTCTGAGAAGAAAAAATAAATCACGCACCAGTCAAGGAACCAAATTTGTAATTGAATATCCATTGACCAACATTACTAGGAAATGACTCCACAGGAAGTAAGAATGAAAGAAATATCTAGAAGTGGAGAAGATGCCGTCTAGCAAGGCAAACAAGAGAGAGCTTTTTTTTTTTTTTTTTTTTAAGTTTCCTAAGCAATAGACTCATGATTTTTGCCTGGAAGACCACAAAACAAATGAAGTCCCATAGACTTGCACTGAAAGCACTCAAACCACATCTAGAGACCCGGATATCATAGAGGCTTTGTGGGTTTTGACTTGGGCCAGTAAGCAATCTCCTAGCAAAACCATAGCAACCACCAAGATCAACCTATAACTGCATAGCAATGCTCTAAAAACACTATAGCAACCATTCAGATCACTCTCCCATTTTTTTATTACATTTTCTTCTGAATAGGTAAAAAAGAAAAAAAGTAGTTAATAATTTTAATTATCAAGCATTGATTATCAGGTGAAATCTTGATTAACAGGTGAGATTTGCTGATATTTTAAGATATCAGCAAATCCGCAAATATATCAAACCAAACATGCTGTAATTTTTATTTTTGGTTTGATAAATATAAGAAAATCAGGTTAAAATGTGAGTATCAAATAAGATACGTCAGGCTTTTGAGGAACGTTTATTTGTCATCATTGTATTGCATTTCATTTTATGTTTTGCCTCATAAAATTAAAACTACACAGCCCTGATCATAAAACTAAGCATTTAAACTAGGGATGCACCGATCCGGCTTTTTTTGCTTCCGATACCTGGAATTCAGTATCGGCTGATACCGATCCGATATTCAAGTAATAATAAAAAAAGTGCTAAATTGCCTAATAAACTGTATGCCTCACTTAGGGCTGTGACGGTCGGCATGACAAAAGCACCACCGCGGTCGTGGAGTGTCACCGGCGGTAGTGTGACGTGTATATATATATATATATATATATATATATATATAATCTCAAAGGTCACGTTAACCGAAAACTAAATATATTTATATATAAATATAGGCTATACTATAAAATTAAAAGACATTTCTTTTAAATTTATAGCGGAGTTTTTTTTTTTTTAATGAGGCAGCAACATATGATAGATAGGACAGAACAAAAAAAAAATTCTAATAACAATCTTTCATTGCGCAAAAAGTATGAACGGCTCCCATACAGAGCGGCACAAAGCGCTTATGCGCATCCCGTGTGCAGAATGATGCGCTTGAAGCATCATGGAGTCACAGCGCGCAGCGGCAGTGCTTCGCATTGAAAAGTTCAAAGCACAAAGTGAAGATATATTGATGCGTATTGCATAAACGGTATCGTTATCTACAGATGAAGTATAATAATAGAAACATGGATTCATCTTGGAGAGAGTTTCATTGTGTTGACTGTTGTAACCGAACAGGCAGTCAACGACACGCAGTTTGAATGCTGAATTGAGAATGACTGACAGCCGTAGCGGAGGGAGGCATTTACGTGAACTTTAATTTAACGACTTAAATATGTATCTGTACCTCAAATTAAACTATGGAATGGCTTCAGAACTCTTGGAATATAGTGCACAGAAACTTTCTGGTGCTTTTTAATGTTTGTGTGCCTTTTGTGGAGCCTAACAATAACACAGACTATGTATTACAGCCATATACTGATACGCACAGTATCGGATTTGGATCGGTCCCGTCCGGCCGATACCCGATCCGGCAAAAATGGCAGTATCGGAGCCGATACCCGATCTGAATATCGGATCGGTGCATCCCTAATTTAAACATCATCTTAATAAGACATTTTGTACAATTTGTACTATTAATTCATACAGCAGGCTTTAAAGGGTTAGTTCACCCAAAAGTAAAATTTCTGTTATTAATTACTCAGCCTCATGTCGTTCCAAACCCGTAAGACTTTCATTCATCTTCGGAACAAATGAAGATCTTTTTGATGAAATCTGAGAGCTTTCTGTCTCGATCGCTTTATATGATGAACAGATTGAATTTAGGCTTATATTGACATCTAAACATTTATCAGCATGTTTGCTTGATGCGTGCGAGAACCAATGAGGTTCATTCTCGTGTGTTACGCAGCACATTTGAGCTTCCGCAAGAGGTTTGTTCTTGTGCGTCAAGCAGTTTGTGTTGAGCTTCTGTTTATGTTCGCTGATCAATGTTTATATGTGAATAAAAGCCTAAATTGTATCTGTTCATCATATAAAGCGATGGAGTCTCTTCAGAAAATTTAACCACTAAACCACTCAATTCATATGGATTGATCATATGGATTATGAACTTTGAAGTGGTAGTTATGTAGCTGTCTATGGAGGGACAGAAAGCTCTCAGATTTCATAAAAAAAATCTTCATTTGTGTTCCGAAGATGAAGAAAAGTCTTACAGGAATGGAATGACATGAAGTTGAGTAATTAATAACAGAATTTTCATTTTTGGGTGAACTAACCCTTTAAGTACAACAATCTGCTTGCTGTCCCTGCCCATCTCCACGTCCATCATACCATACGTCACTCTCTTGGAACTCGCTAAAGTATATGCAATAACAAAGCACTAATACTGTTACAATTATGTTTAGTTCTGTCAGTTCATTGTGTTTTAGTTTGGTTTTCCCTGTGCCTGTATGCCTGAATTCCCGCAGAGGAGGACATCACCAGCCCCTCTCCAGATGCAGAGCCCAGCCAGCCACCTCCCACACACTGCACACGGAGTGTATGCCAGAGCCCACCACAGACACAGAGCCCAAGACTGCTGCAATGTCAGTGCCAGATGGAACAAAGACTGAGCCAATTGTCACCCTGGAGCCCAATCCCAATGGAATGTCTGACCAGGCACACAAGCAGGCTACACCATCCATTTCTGTGGGTGTTCTCGAAGGGTTTGAGGGCATGGAGTGGAGCCACACCCACACACCTGTTGCTGGCCTCTGTTAACTGTTGTGAGGAAATGGAACAGGATATTTCTCTGTGTCTCCCGTCCCCTCTGGTCCCACCCAGCTCCAAGCCTCCTGTGTCTCCACTGGTCCCGCCAAGCTCCAAATCTCCTGTGTCTTCGATGGTTCCGTCCAGCTTCATGTGTCCTGTGTCTCCAAGGATCCTGTCCAGACTCCCTCTCCCACCCCCTCTGCCCATCACAACCAGTTTCCTTGGCCCTGCCTCCGCTGGTTCCCTTCAGTCACTTAGTTCCTCCTTTGTCTCCAGTCTGCTGTGTGGATGTGCCTTGGGTCTTCCGGTCTCAGCTTCGCCTTGTCAAGGGGATCCCCTGGCTTTGTCTCCAGCCGCCGAGCCCATCACTCCACCTCGGCTCGTCGACCTGTCGTCTCAACTTTGGCTCTTCCCTCCCTCAGCGCCACCTGGGACCATCATCCTTAAGGCTCCACCGGGCTCTCTTGTCCCTCCAGCTCCACCTTGGTCAGACTTCCGGGCCTTCAGCTGCTCTTTGTCCCTCCACCCCTTCGGCTCTGGCTTCCCTCCGGCTACGCCTTGGTCCTCAGTCCCACCAGCTCCACCTCGGCCCTTTGGCACACTGTCTCCACCTCAGAAACTCATCACTGTGGCTCCACCTTGGTCTCCAGATCCATCTGTGTCGCATGGTCTCTTTGGATCTTTATCTCCACCTGGGTCTCCACCTCCATCAGCTCTGTCTCCTGTCATCCCCCTGGGTCCAACGGCCAAGTCACCACCATGGCTCCTCCCTCTCTTAACTCCACCGTGGGACTTCCTCATAGCTGTATTCTGGGTCCCCGCCTGGCTCCTCCTGTTTGCCTCTTTTCCCTGGCACCTCCTACTATCTTCTCCAGCCTGATTTCTCCTGCCAGCATTTGCTGTTCCCTGTCCTTCACTAGTTCCTCATCCTCCTCCAGAGCCCCCATACACCTCCCTCCTCAGTTGGACTTTCATCAGTTGGACAAGCACATGCCATCCTTTTGGGGGTGATGTTACAATTATTTTAATTCTGCCAGTTCATTGTGTTTTAGTTTGGTTTTACCTGTGTCAGGGAATGAACACAGACAGAGGATCCAAGTGCAAGAATAACAATATTTATTGACAGGAAAATGCTGTACAATAACTTCACTCCAAGGGTCAGTCGAGGCAGAGGCTGTGGCGTGCAGAGTGGCGAGGCACTGGGTGGCGCAGGGCTACAGCGGGTATCAGAGAACAAGGATAATCCAACCCAGAAAACAGGGCACACGACGAAAGTCCAGAATCCAAAAACCAGGAAGAAACACACAGAGAACACGACACCGGGAACAGCCTGCAACGAACTGACAAAGACACATAAAGACATGCACAATATATAACAACCACTAACAAGACACGGCTGGCAACAGATCGCAATCAGACCATAATGGGTGACGCCCACACAATCATTCACTCACACCCAACACACACACACACACACACACACACACACACACACACACAACAACACACGAGGGTGAGTAAGTGAATCCATGAACCGTGACAGTACCCCCTCTCCTATGAGCGCCTCCTGGCGCTCCCAGGAGAGCCTACCTGTTGATAGTAATCATCAATAAGAGAGTGATCCAGGATGTCCCTGGCAGGAACCCAACTCCTCTCCTCCGGACCGTAACCCTCCCAGTCCACCAAGTACTGGAATCCGCGTCCCCTTCGCCTAGCGTCCAAAATACGACGAACCGAATAAACGGGTTCCCCATCTACGAGACGCGGCGGGGGGGGAACCGGAACCGGCGGATTAATGTTAGCATGAAAAACAGGTTTGATTTTAGATACGTGGAATACGGGGTGAATTCTACGGTACGCTGGGGGGAATTTGAGGCGGACTGTCACCGGACTAAGAATCTTGGTGACAGTAAACGGGCCAATGAATTTAGGTGCCAACTTATTACATACGGAGCGGAGCGGAATGTTCCTGGAAGAAAGCCACACTTTTTGTCCGACGACGTATACGGGAGGCTTCAGCCGGTGGCGATCGGCCTGGGCCTTGGTGCGCGCTCCCACCTGAATAAGAGTCTCTCGGGCTCTTCTCCACGTGTGACGACACCTCTGGACGAAGGCGTGAGCGGAGGGGACCGCGACTTCGGATTCCAGACTAGGAAAGATAGGTGGCTGGTAACCTAGACTACACTGGAAAGGCGACAGGCCCGTAGCCGACACTGGTAACGAGTTGTGCGCGTACTCCACCCAAGGAAGCTGCTGACTCCAGGATGAAGGATTCTGAGCTACCCGACATCGCAACGTTCTCCCCAAATCCTGGTTGGCTCTCTCAGCTTGCCCGTTACTCTGGGGATGGAACCCAGATGACAAACTAACAGTCGCTCCCAGTAATCTGCAAAACTCCTTCCAGAATCTGGAGGTAAACTGGGATCCCCTGTCAGAAACCACGTCTACCGGGAGGCCATGAATACGAAAGACGTGATTAATGACAGTAACCGCTGTCTCCTTGGCAGAGGGTAATTTGGGCAAGGGGATGAAATGTGCCGCCTTCGAGAACCGGTCCACTACGGTCAAAATCACCGTATTGCCCTGTGAAGGAGGGAGGCCTGTTACGAAATCTAGCGCTATGTGGGACCAGGGTCTTGAAGGGACAGACAGCGGTTGAAGAAGCCCATCTGGGGAACGATTAGAAATCTTACCACGAGCGCAGACAGAGCAAGCCAAAACAAAATTGCGAACATCGCGAGCCATGCAGGGCCACCAGAATCGTTGCTTAACCAAAAACATGGTACGACTAACCCCTGGATGACAAGCCAGATTGGAATCATGGCCCCATCGGATAACGTCTGGACGTAACCTCTCTGGTACAAATAATCGACTCGGTGGGCACCCGGGCGGAGGCGTTACCCCTTCTAAGGCCGTGTGGACCTTCGACTCGACCTCCCATGTGAGTGAAGAGACAATGAGTCTCTCAGGTAAAATACACTCGGGAGTGGACGGGCGCTCGGAACGATCAAAAATACGAGATAAAGCATCGGGCTTGATGTTCTTAGACCCGGGACGATATGATAGAGAAAAATCGAAACGACCGAAAAACAGAGCCCACCGAGCCTGCCTAGAGTTTAGTCTTTTAGCGGATCTGATGTATTCTAAATTCTTATGATCGGTCCAGACGATGAAAGGTACCCCCGACCCCTCCAACCAGTGACGCCATTCTTCCAAAGCTAATTTGACCGCCAGCAGCTCCCTGTTACCAATGTCGTAATTCCGTTCGGCGGCGGATAAGCGATGAGAAAAAAACGCGCAAGGATGCATCTTATCGTCCGTGGCGGCGCGCTGGGAAAGAACTGCCCCTACCCCCACCTCTGAAGCATCAACCTCCACCACAAACTGACGTGAAGGATCAGGGGCGACAAGAATGGGAGCCGAAACAAAGCGGCTCTTCAGATTGGAAAATGCAGCCTCAGCTGTATTAGACCACCTGAACGCCGTTGCGGTGGAGGTTAAGGCAGTCAGAGGAGCGGCTAGTTGGCTGAAGTTGCGAATAAAACGCCGGTAAAAATTGGCGAATCCCAAAAACCTCTGCAGGGCCTTACGGGAATCTGGGATTGGCCAATCCACCACAGCCTTAACCTTGTCAGGATCCATGCGCACCCCCTCAGACGACACGATATACCCTAAAAATGGAACTGACTGTGCATGAAAAACGCACTTCTCCGCCTTGACAAAAAGCCCATTCTCTAGCAGCCTCTGGAGCACTCGTCTGACGTGTTGCACATGTTCCTGGAGAGAAGAAGAAAATATCAATATGTCGTCCAGGTAGACATAAATGAACTGATCGATCATGTCTCTCAACACGTCATTAACGAGTGCTTGAAACACGGCGGGCGAGTTGGAAAGGCCGAAAGGCATAACCAAGTATTCAAAGTGCCCTCTAGGGGTGTTAAATGCCGTCTTCCACTCATCCCCCTCCCTAATGCGAACCAAATGATAAGCGTTGCGCAGGTCCAATTTCGTGAAAAGAGACGCGCCCTGCAGCCGTTCAAAGGCAGAAGACATCAACGGCAAAGGATAAGTATTCTTTACCGTGATGTTGTTCAGTCCTCTGTAATCAATGCACGGCCGCAGCGACCCGTCCTTCTTACCCACGAAAAAAAAAACCCGCCCCCGCGGGAGACGAGGAAGGGCGGATGATCCCAGCTGCCAGAGAATCAGAAATGTATTTCTCCATGACCTCCCTTTCCGGATTAGAAAGTGAATATAACTTGCCTTTAGGCGGAGAAGACCCTGGTACTAAGTCTATGGCACAGTCGTAGGGACGATGCGGAGGAAGAGAAGCAGCCCGGGACTTACTGAACACTTCCTTCAGGTCAAGGTACTCCTCTGGCACGTTTGACAGATTCACCGACGACTCCTGTAACACAGAACGAGACACAGAAGAACAGGCAGACAACAAACAAGACGCATGACACTGGTTGCTCCATTCTGCCACGGACCCCTGACCCCACTCGATCCTGGGCTTGTGTTTGAGCAACCACGGATGACCCAAGACGACCGGATGAGTGGTAGATCTAGAAATAAAAAATGGCAACTGTTCAGTGTGATTACCGGAAGTGATGACGGTTAAGGGCTCCGTGGCGTGTGTGATGGTGGGTAGCTTCTGTCCATTAAGGGCGATGACAGTTATGGCATGTTCCAAAGGGTGAATGGGTATGTGCAAACGCGTGACCAGATCATAGTCCATGATGCTGCCCTCCGCCCCCGAGTCGACCAGAGCCTGGCAGGTGTGATGCCCCGATACCCACTGTAGTCTCACCGGGAGGAGTGTCGCAGATGAGGATTTATCCAAGGAAAGACCACCCGACAATAACCTCGGTACTACTGTCGGGCTCTGCCTTTTACGGGACACTCCCTAAGAAAATGCCCCGCCCCTCCACAGTACAAACACAGTCCCATCTCTCTCCGGTGTAATCTCTCCTCCCGGGAGAGCCGAGCTCTACCCACCTGCATGGGTTCAGGATCGAACGGGGGACCGACCGTGTTAACTCCGCTGGCACCGCTCTCCTCCATTTCCTCGAAGCGCGCTACGGGCCTCTTACGCGCCGCGCGTTCTTGCAAGCGAGCGTCCACCCGCAGCGCGAGCTCAATGAGACCGTCGAGACTGGTGGGTAGATCCAGCTGGTAAATCTCCTGCTGAACACGGTCGGCCAACCCATGCAGGAACATATCCCACTGCGCCTCCTCGTTCCACTTGCATTCCGCTGCCAGGGTGCGGAATTTGATGGCGTAATCAGACACTGGTTGGATTCCCTGCCGCAGATCCGCGAGTTTGCGCGCGGCCTCCCGTCCCGCCACCGAACGGTCGAAGACCCGTCTCATCTCCTGCGACAGGGTGTGGAATGAGGAGCAGCACTGATGTTTGTTCTCCCACACCGCTGTTCCCCACAACGCTGCGCGTCCCGTCAGAAGCGTCATGACCAACGCGACTTTAGATTCCTCAGAAGAAAACGTGTTAGGTTGCAAAGAGAAATAAATAGAGCACTTCGTTAGAAAGGCTCTACAAACATCTGGTTCTCCAGCATACCTCTCTGGTGCAGGAATACGCGGCTCTTGTTGACTGCTGACGTTGGCGGATGGGTGGGGAACAGACGGTGGAGCTGGCGCAGTGGGAGATGAAAGATGTTGAACCTGGGTAGATAACTCAGCCACCTGCGCCACCAACGCCTGAACGGCACGAGCAGTGGCCACCACTTGCTCGTCCTGATGATCCATCCGTTGAGCACTCCTGCTCAAATACTCCTGAAGATCCGACGACCTTGCTGGATCCATAAGTGGTCAGTTCGTTCTGTCAGGGAATGAACACAGACAGAGGATCCAAGTGCAAGAATAACAATATTTATTGACAGGAAAATGCTGTACAATAACTTCACTCCAAGGGTCAGTCGAGGCAGAGGCTGTGGCGTGCAGAGTGGCGAGGCACTGGGTGGCGCAGGGCTACAGCGGGTATCAGAGAACAAGGATAATCCAACCCAGAAAACAGGGCACACGACGAAAGTCCAGAATCCAAAAACCAGGAAGAAACACACAGAGAACACGACACCGGGAACAGCCTGCAACGAACTGACAAAGACACATAAAGACATGCACAATATATAACAACCACTAACAAGACACGGCTGGCAACAGATCGCAATCAGACCATAATGGGTGACGCCCACACAATCATTCACTCACACCCAACACACACACACACACACACACACACACACACACACACACAACAACACACGAGGGTGAGTAAGTGAATCCATGAACCGTGACAACCTGTGCCAGTTTGCCTGTGTTCTAGTTCCTTGTTTGTTTCCATGGCTGTTAATTAGATCTACATCTGTTCTGTTTTCTGTTGATTTCTGTGTATTTAAGCCTTTAGTTCAATCTGTTCCATGTTCGGTATAGTTTGTGTATGTGTTATTGCTGTACCTTTCACCTAGTGTTTTCTCTTTGTTTAATACATTTTTACAAGTATTTCTGATTCATTTTTGTTTGTGAGTGTCTAACACGTTACAAATACAACATCATAAACTTATTACAAATATTCAGTAAAACTCCTGAGCATGGCACATGCTGGTATAGTGCTATCTCTACTCCACACTGTCCTCTATATCAGACTTATTCATGCCTGAGCAAGATGAGCAAAACGCGTGAGATCCTTTTAAAGTGCTTTTCTGGCAGACCTCAAAGCTCTCCACAATGCACTTAGGAGTCAAATATTTGGATTAAGAGCGCCCATCACTCTCAATCAGTATAATATATCCAGTGTGGCGTTTATACTCTTAAGAGCTGTCTGCCTTTATTTGTGGACTTGCTGGTGCTGTGGCCGACTTCTTTAGCTCCAGTGGTACTGCTCAGGTTGTCTGTACACAAATAAACAGCAGTGTGTTGATTTAGGAAAGAGAGAGGGGAAATAAAAGACTGAAAGTGGGAGGCCGGTTCCGGAAAGGCAGTAAACATACAGAGGGTTGGCTCCAGGGCAGACTCACGCTCCTCAGCACAGCAATTCAAATCTAAGAGCAGTAACCTCTCAGCCCTGCTGTCTAGAGCCTGGAGCTCATTCACATGGCATTTACAGAAAAGCACTTACAGTACCATCAGTCCTGCCACTAATTACCCAAGAATAAGCATTTGAGAAGTGAAGTATGAGAATAATTATTAGTGGTGTTTGCTAAGATGAGCATGGTCATTACTAATTCTCATACTTAGGTTTGGGGATTTTAACAACCTTCTCACCTTACATATGAAAGTTTGTTGCATAATGTGAGCTGTTTATTCTACAGACATGAATGATTCCTCAAATCATTGAGGAGATGTGAGCTTTAGCATTTTTAATCAATCAGACTTACCATTTTCACCTAGTGGACAATGAAACATGGAAAAGTCTCATAGACTTGCGCTATGAGCAACGTGATCTCCAATCTGTGTGTGCGAGTGACGTATGTGTGCGTCAATGAAAGCAGCACATTAATACAGAGCAGTGATTGAACTGACTGGAACTACCTGTGCATTAAACAGTCTTAATGCACACCTTCCAGCCAATCACAATCGAGGATTCAAACAGACCATGGTATATATACATTCACCGGCCACTTTATTAGGTACACCTTGGTAGTACCGGTTGGACCCCATTTTGCCTTTAGAACTGCCTTAATTCTTCATAGCATAGATTCAACAAGGTGCCAGAAACATTCCTTAGAGATTCTTGTCCATATTCACATGATAGCATCATGCAGTTGCTGCAGACTTGTCGGCTACACATCCATAATGTGAATCTCCCGTTCCACCACATCCCAATGGCACTCTATTGGATTGAGATCTGGTGATTGTGGTGGCCATTGGAGTATAGTGAACTCATTGTCATGTAAAAGAAACCAGTGTGAGGTGATTTAAGCATTGTGACATGGCACGCTATCCTGCTGGAAGTAGCCATCAGAAGATGGGTAAACTGTGATAAAGGGATGGACATGGTTATCAACAATTCTCAGCTTGGCTGTGGCATTTAAACAATGCTCATTTGGTACTAACAGGACCAAAGTGTGCCAAGAAAATATACTCCACACCATTATACCACCAGCAGCAGCCTGAACCACTGATACAAGGCAGGATGGATCCATGCTTTCATGTTGTTTATACAAAATTCTGACACTTTTATCTGAATGTCGTCGCAGAAATCAAGACTCATCAGACCAGGAAACATTTTTCCAATCTTCTATTGTCCAATTTTTTGTTGAGCCCGTGTGAATTGTTTCCTGTTTCCGGTTCTTAGCTGACAGGAGTGGCACCCGGTGTGGTCTTCTGCTGCTGTAGCACATCTGCTTCAATGTTCGACATGTTATGCATTCAGAGATACTCTTCTGCATACCTTGGTTGTAATGAGTTGTTATTTGTGTTACTGTTGTCTTTCTATCATCTCAAACCAGTCTGGCCATTCTCCTCTGACCTCTGGCATCAACAAGGCATTTTCGCCCACAGAACTGCTGCTCACAGGATATTTTATCTTTTACGGATGATTCTCTGTAAGCCCTAGAGATGTGCATGTTGTGCATGAAAATCCCAGTAGATCAGCAGTTTCTGAAATACTCAGACTAGCCCATTTGGCACCAACAACCAGTCACTTAAATCACCTTTCTTCCCCATTCTTATGCTCAGTTTGAACTTCAGCAGTCCACTTACTCCACTATGCTGCGAGGATGGACCTCAGATCATCCAGTCACCAGCTCTGCCTTGGCAAGAGAATCCCCTGGCTCTGCCTCCAGCCCACTTCAGCTCCACCTTGGCTCCTCCTTCCCTCATCTACACCTGGGACCATCGCCCTTATGGCTCCACCAGGCTCCCTCGTCCCTCTGTCTCCGCCTTGGTCAGATGTCGCTCTGCCTATGCCATGTACTTCCAGGCCATCAGCTACGCTTTGTCCCTCCACCCCTTCTGCTTGGCCTTCCCTGTGGCTCCACCTTGGTCCTCAGTCCCACCGGCTTCGCTTCAGTGTTCTGGCACCACAGCCATCGCTGCGGCTCCGCCTCTCTCACCTGATCCAGCATGGTCTCATCAGCTTTTCGGCTTCCCCTGGGTCTCCACCTCCATCAGCTCCCGTCTTCGTCTGTCATCCCCCTGGTTTTGTCAACCAAATCTCCACCAATGGCTCCTCCCTCCCTCAACTCCGCCGTGGGCCATTGTCTTGACTGTTCTCTGGGTCCCTGCCTGGATACTCCTGCTCTCCTCTCTGGCTCCTCCCATCATTGCTGCCCTGGTTTCTCCTGCCATCACCTTCTCCTGTTTCCTGCCCTTCACCTGCCCCACATCCTCCTCCAGAGCCCCCACCCTCCCAACTCATTTGGACTGTTACAGCATGAGGATGTGCCTTCCCATAATGTAACATGTATGTTATGTTTTGGCTTAGTTTTCATTCTGTTCCCTGTTCTGCTTTGCCTGAGTTCTGTTCCCTAGTTAGTTTTCTTGGTGTTAATTAATCCCACACCTGTTCCTAGTTCTGTTAATTAGTTCTCCTGTGTATTTAAACACTGAGTTCTGTCTGTTCATTGTCTGGTATAGTTTGCGTTTGTGTTTTATGGTTGAGTTATTATTCCATTCTCCCTGAGTGTTTTCCTAGTTGTATCGTGATTAAAGTCTATTTGTTTGTACTCCATTTGTCATGTGCTCATTACAGCTACTCACTGACCCGAAGGTTGTGGGTTCAAGTCTCAGTACTGGCAGGAAATGTAGGTGGGAGTTACCCACAACTGAGGTGACCTTGAGCAAGGCACCTAACCAATTGCTCTGGGTGTGTGTGTGTGTTCAATACTCAATGCTGTGTGTGTGCACTTGGATGAGAGGAATGCAGAGCACAAATTTTGACTATTTGTTTGTACAAATAGTTTGTTTGCGCTCATTACAGCTATTCACACCTGACAAGTGTGTATATATCGGGGGGGGGGGCTAATGGTTAGAGAGTCGGCCTTGTAACCCGAAGGTCACGGGTTCAAGTCTCAGTACTGGCAGGAAATGCTCTCTTCCACTTTCATTACCCACAACTGAGGTGCGCTTGAGCAAGGCACCTAACCAATTGCAAAAATGGCTGCCCACTGCTCCGGCTGTGTGTTCACGGTGTGTTTGTGTTCAATACTCACTGCTGTATGTGTGCACTTGGATGGGAGGAATGCAGAGCACAAATTTCAAGAATAGGACACCATACTTGGCTATGCTTCACTTGTAAAATTGTATATATTAAAGTTATTTAATTAAATGTTACATCAAACACTTGACAAAGTAATTAAGGAGGTTTGTCCTTTGATAATTAAGCCCAAGTCATATCTCACTCAAATAAAAAATGAAAAGGAAAAATTAAGTAATGAAGTTCATATTTTTAGAGCTATGCACATGATTTAACACGCAGCAGTCTGTTGCAGCAGTCATTAATTATAAGTGGTGATGGACATGCAGAGAGATGTGACAAAGTCATTTGGGTCTGAAGTTGAGTGGGTGAGTGCTGTGAGGTCACACTGGGACTCTTTTTCTTTCACTGCTCTTGTTTTAGTATTATTTCAAGGTTCAAAGGAGCCCTTTCAGACCTCCGTCTTTTTAAAAAAAAAAATCACAAATAGTCTCATTTTGCTTAACACAAAACATAAATGTTAATTTATTAGAATACACTAAACCTCAAATTAACGCCTGTACATTATATTAGCACTTCACTTGGCAAAAATATACATTATACACAATATACATTATTTTAGCTTCATACAATGGTTGCAACAATTCAATATTTGCATCAATCCGCTTGTCTGTATTCATTACATAGAATTACATTTCTATAGCTTGCAAAATTGTAATCCAACTATTTTTGTTTGTGGAACAACCAACATAGCTGTTTCTCAATATTAACTTATTGTCTATGGAACTGTTTTACAAAAGCAATACCAATGCAAAAGCAATACCATGCTGTCGGTCTGAATATCAGCATGGCTGTGATTCAGATGTTGCTAATGATCACACGATTAAACTGCTGTACAAACTTGTATTAAAAATGCAAGTTTGTACTGCAGATGCCTGATGTCTACAGCCAAATCCCAAGAGTACACTTGTTGAACTGATATTGTTGAATTAAGTTGCTTTAGGAATTGAATGTTGTTCAGATTGCCAGTTAATTTTTAACCTGACATTTTACCAGTGGTACTGTGGGGTCCGGCGGGGACTGCTGGCTCCTTCTCCTCCAGCATGAGGTCATGACCCTGGGCTACAAAGGTGAGAGTGAGGCCTAGGGGCAGCTGGTGGAGGTAGTGTTGGATTACCTCATTTGTTCCTTTCCTGCCATGATTAAGACAATTACATTACATAGCAGTCAACAACAGACACAATGAATGCTCTAAAAATCAACATCAGGAGGAACTGACTGTCAAAGACCTCAAAACTCAAGCTACCCATACAGCAGCCTGTGGCCATATACTTTATCATTTTGTAGATGTGGATAGTTTCCAAGGCTCACTGAGTTCCACAATGAAGCATTATACAGGAAACCCTTCACTTTTATCAGATTTACCTCACTGCCACTGACTTAGCTTGTGTTTACATATATGTTTCACATATTAAACACAATCACACAATACACAAGCTTAACTGTGCCTGGCATGAGCAAACATACAGTCATTTCAAACTGAGCACAATTTAATGGGGTGTCTTTCAAACTTGATTTGCCTACATTTCAGGGTGGAAACTCTAATTCCCCGTATAACCAAATTCAAGCCAATGTGTGTCATGAAATGAAGCCAGATATTTTTGTTAAACTGACACTGAATCCAAAAAAGTGAAGTTCAGAGGATAGCTCTTTCTAACCACTGGGGTAAAATATGAAAAACTTAGTAACATGAGCATGGAAAGGCAGTGTGTTTTAGAGAGTTCTAATATATCACTATTAGCACATAGACACAAGATTTGTAGGCGCCAAGCCATAAGGGGTATATTGGCATACTTTCAGTAGTCTTGAATCAGCTTTTGCATTGAACTTCTGACTTCCCATGATACATCTATGCCAGAATCTCACAGAAATTTCGCTTTAGGTAACAGGAACTCCGCATTAATGTATTCCATCAAACATATGGTGAAACTATTCCACCTAAAGAGAGGGATTCAGTTTTAAGCATTTCTTCTTTGAAAGCTATTACCTTTAAAGTTCCTTTTATCCAAAATGAAGTTATCTATTGATTAGTCTCCCAAAAATATCAAAAAAGGAATAATTTTTTTTTATTGTTTGACAGCTATCTGAAGGAAAGGAGAACAGACACGAGAATGATGGTCAACTAGACACAAAGATGTGTTTATTAACAGTGCAAATGTTTTTTTCAAGTGTCTAAATTCCGTGAAAAGAGGTGCTCTATGATGAAGGCGGTGGTCCCAGTGTGGTGATGCAGGGAATTAGTATCCAGCAGGGTTTCTCCACACCTCATCAGTTGCTCTCTGTAAACTGGAAGAAAAGCAAAGTTCGAACCCATGAGATGGAGAGTCAATAATCTAACCTTGTTCTTCCCTGCCAGCACTTACTGTATATCGCCCTGTGGTTGATTGTTTCATCGCTGTCAGCTGGGAGTGCTCAGTAAGTGTGCTCTCTTTAACAAGCATTACCATGGATGACTGCTGAAGAGCAAGCGGCAGCTCGCCACAATTTCTTTCGGTGAAGGTATAGTTCACCCCAAAATGAAAATTCGGTCATAATTTACCATGTCATTCCAAGTCTAAATGCTGTTGTTTTTCAGTAAATACAAAAAGAGAAATTTTAAGCACTCTTTGTGCAGCACTTTTCCATACAATGACAGTTCATAGTGACCGTCTGTCAAGATATAGTATAAAAAGGTTAAAAACACACAAACAAACAAAAAACCTTGTGCAATCACACATAGCATTCATAGCAACAATAACTGCAGTTTGGGATGACATAAAGATGAATAAATAATGACAGAATTTACATTTCGGGTTGAACTATTTCTTT
Organism: Ctenopharyngodon idella; assembly: GCF_019924925.1. Lineage (NCBI taxonomy): Eukaryota > Metazoa > Chordata > Actinopteri > Cypriniformes > Xenocyprididae > Ctenopharyngodon > Ctenopharyngodon idella. The sequence goes on along the minus strand of NC_067224.1, from coordinate 8,943,270 downwards.
ATCCCTCCTAATGCATTAATTTGCAAAAAAAAAAAAAAAAAAAAAAAAAAAAACCTGCCTACACCTTTAGCATTGTTAGGTCAGTTTTGACCAGGTGGAATGAGAGCTTATAAAATTGAAAAAGTTAATATTTTTCAATTAAAACCATATTGCACCTAATCAGTAACTTTAATGTTAAATGCGCAAACATTTCAGTTTTGTTACCATGTTATTAACAGGTTATTATATATAATTCAATTGCTAATAAGCATTTACCAATACTTACTTTTCTAATCTTTTAACACATCAACACACCCACATCACACAATTAGCCAAATAGTTAATTTTCTGTCCAAAACCATATTTTGTTAAATAAATACAAACTCTACATTTCAAAATGCTAAAAAAAAAAAAATGCTAAAAAAAAATTAATAAATAATAAAAAAAAACTTTTTCTACATATACTAACTTTATGAAAACACAGCAAACTTGATTCATTATGTCAAAACCCTTGCACTAGTTTTCTATCCAACATGAACATATAGTCAATCATAGCGCACTGACTGTCAAAACACTAACAGTTGATGGCATTACGAAAACTGCATTACATGTTTCAGTTCTACCTGCAGAAAATATGAAATCCATTGCTTTTATAATTCAGTTTCCTTTTACTGCAGTAAAAGTAGAATGCTTACATGTAAGCCATTCTACATTTTTGGTTGAGTGTTGAATGTGTGCATTCTTGGCAACATAGCGACATGATTCTATCTAAAAGTGAATTAGAGAATTCATTTATAGAATGTACAGTAGAAAAAAAGAAAGTAACAGAATTGCTCAGGGCTGCCACTGGTCAAATGGGTCCCCTATGCAGAAATCCAGTTGCCATCTCCATTGAAATTGCTTTCTGGGGGTGGGGGTGGGTGTTGATGGTGCCCCATAGAGGGTGGGATGGTGCTCCCTTAGTTATTGCCCTAGGCAGATCGCATATTCTGCGTATATGGAACAGTGGTACTGGAATTGTTGCAGTAAAAGCTTTACAAGAAGCTTTTACTGAAATGAAAACATGAAATTTCTGCCATTGATCAACAATCCGACATGGCCTTTGGTTATGGTAGCTTTTTTCTGCCACAGAAAAGAAAAAAAAAATGTATAAAAGGTAATTGTGACTTTTTATCTCACAATTCTGACTTTTTTCTTGCAATTGCGAGTTTACATCTCACAATTCTGACATTTTTCTCAGAATTGAGAGATATAAACTAGGAATTGAAAGGGGGGGGAAAGTCTTTGAGAGATAAAATGTCACAATTACCTTTTTTATTTTCTATTCATGGCAGAAATAAGCTTTGTGTAAGGGTGGAAAACAGAGATGCACAGTCCTGCACACATTCTTCCTCCTCTGCTCTGCCTCTTCTTCTCCCTTGTCCTGATCCAACTACTTCTCTCCTCCATCAACTACTCCTCTCCCTCGCCCAGGCATTATTTTGCTCTCTCTCTCCATTTCTTCTGCAACCACACTGAACAAATCCGATTCAAAGAGTCCTATTTTACTGTATGTAACACCTGACTATGCTTACAACTTAGACTGGAATCAGCTATTTTTTTTAATATTTCAGTTATCTAAAATGCTTATCAGTTGTTTCAGTATTTGTTTTATTTTTTATTAATACTTTTGAGCAGAAGTAGAGGTTTTATACTATATTGCAGAAGTAGAGGTTTTATACTATAATTAAGGTTTGGAACATTATAGGTCTTCATTTCTGTCATGCTGTGTTTAAGCATTTGCAAATAAGACCAGAAAGATCCATGATTTTGATATGGGGTAAGCTTGTATGAAAAGAAAATGTAAGAATTTTAGAAACATGTTAATTGACTGCATATTGTGAGAAAACAACATTAATTGTGTTAATGGTATGATCACAACATACAGATGTTGTGCTAATTGTGTTTGGAGTTTTGAAAATGTGACTACAGATTGGACAAAAGGATGTTAGCAATTGGAAAATAATAAACATTAAAAGTTTTTTGAATATGCCATTAAGCCTATATGAAAGAACATAAAATCTGAGAATTACCAATAATAAGTCTCTCAAGAATGGTCTATTGTCTCTTATATTTTCTCTCTTATTTAATAACCGGAGCAGTCCAAATCTCTGAGTTATCCTGACTGCCTAATAGGAAACGGAAGTGGGAGTAGTGCTGTTAGCATTAATGCTAAACATCTCCACCTGGTCAGCCTGAGGGCCAGCGCCCATCCCCACCCACCTGCAGCATCGATGGACTATGCTGAAATAGCTGTATTGTTTTTGGAAAGGGAGGTTGGAGTGTTTAGTAGCAGTGTAGGGGTCGGGTAAATGGTCCTCTAACAGCTGCTGACCCCAAAACACTTCCTTACCCACTAAACGCACACGCACGTATACACAGGGGTCTGGTTTCCATTTCAGCTTTCTTGTGGAAAGGGTGGAAAGAAGTTGACCCTGCCCTGTGTTACGCCATTCTCCCTGACAGCTCTACGTGTTAAAGCTGTGATATGGCACACGCACAGCCTCCCAATTTAGCCCAAATGGGTCTTGACTGCTACCAGACCTTCCCGGTATCTGTGAGCAAACCCTCCTGCACCCTGCTGCCACTCTGAACGTCATCAATCTCCATAAGGGCTTTCTTGGCAAAGCTTTGCTCATTATTATTGTTGTGTTATGTTTCAGAAAGCTAAGAACGTAAGCAAGGCTGCCGATGAGTTAAATGTTACAGCCCTTATGCTCTATATAATGGACCTAGTATTATTTTGAAGTGTTTTTTAAGTCTTTTGAATAAATTATAGGACTCTAAAAACCTCATGAAGTCACAACTGGAACACTTTAAGTCAATGTCAATTAGCTTTAAGGCCATCTACTACATAGTCAAAATTATGTGGACACCTGAACACCACACCTATTTATGTGCTTGTCCTCTAAATGTTGGAACATGGATGTAGTGGTTTGATATGTTAAAGTTCACTCAAAAATGAAACTCACTTATGTCATTTATGTTGAACGCAAAAGAAGATATTTTGAAAAATGTATTTGAAAATGTCCATTAAATGAAAGTCAGTGGCGTCCAGTGTTGTTTGGGAATATCTTAAGATACTTCTACTAAATTTAGATTAATTGTGATGTTATTGACAACACACATATTTATTTATTTATTTATTTTAAAAAAAAATCTTAGATGTGATGTAAAGTTAATCTAGGCAAGAGCTCCTTGATCTTGTGTATCTGTTAGGAGTAACAACCCTATCTCACGGCAATTCGTACGTATTTTACGAGGTGGCTAATTCCTATGAATTCGTACGACCTCACTCGTACGATTTCATACGTTTTTTTGCTAAATTGTACATATTTTATGAGTTGCCAAATTCGTATGAATTCGTACGAAAAGAAAAAATCTTAAGGGGTCTTTAAAGGACTCACAATGTAGGCTTGGCTTGGAAATGGATCAGATCTCTGCATACAAAAAAAAAAACTACATTTCAAATCTGTATGCAATACAATGATGGCATTAATGATTTTAATAGAATATTGTGAGACAAGCACACAACACAGTAGATGACATGCCCGACTGCCAAATTATTTATGGACACAAAACTACTTCGACTAACACCAGCCGTGACCCCTGAGCCATTCGCCACAAAACACTGACTGTCAATACCCCAAACTGACAACATTCTTGTGTGGGGGGTTGGAAATGCAGTGAAATGTATGCCTAGGTTTGAATTCTTGCAATATTTATTATAAGCATATCTATTATTCAGCAGGTTAGGTGAGAGAGTTTCAGTGGCCAGACAAACCGGCATGTACCACTGACAATTCCTGAAATCACAGTGGAGTGAGGGACCACAACGGCAAGCTTTCTTCCTACTAACATCTGTCAAATAGACCAGAAACAATCGCAACACACAGGATTTGTCCCACCTTGTCCCTCTCAGTCACATACAGTACAGTACTGTTTCCTGACAACTCACATGCTAGCCCAAAATAATACACAAACACACTTATGTACAGTTAGTCGCCAAAATGCACCTTAATGCAGTTACATGCTCAAGCTAAACCCTAGAAATGGAAAATGCAAATAGAGCTTCAGAATACTTCACAGACCGTGCAAAAATTCCTGGAAAACGTTTTTTTCTCTCTCTCTCAAAGGCATTTGCTATTGTTTTCAGTGTGCCAGGGAATTCAAAAATACACACGCATGGATTTGCTTATGACAGAACGCCTCAGGAGTTGATTACATATTTCAGTTCCTAAAATAGTTTTGTCTATTCCTAACACGCTCATTAAAGCTGCAGCTCTGTGATCGCATGTGTGCGTGTGAGTGTTTTCGATTCCCAGAATTCCCGGAGCTTCTGAAGTCAGATCACCTCTAGACAAAACTTCACTGTTTTTGTTTTGGCATGAATTTATGCGTGTGAGAACTGTAAGTTGCTCTCATTTTTCTTTTTCTTTTTTTTCCTTTTTATGTATATATATTTATACACAAAGAGTATGTGAGTGTGTGTAGTTATAAATCAAATTTATTTACAGTATGTGTATGCTATGATGTGTTTTCTGAGAAAATGAATGAAAGTTCTGGATGCCCCTGTGTGCTGTTTAGCCTATTTTGTGATAAAATACACAATATGAAACCAGTTCTGGCACAAACACATTCCTTTAGCTTCTGTGTATAGCTTGGGCATTTAAACTTTATTAAATATAACTTGATTATTTACACAATGGCAACAAAATGTTTCCAAGGTGGTGCATAAGTTATCAGTTTTTAAGTTCAAAAGAATTGAATTAACTCCTCTAATTCCAAAGAAGTTAATACCGGTAATTATCAAATGATATATTCTTATCAATTTCACTTAATTAAATATTCAAATAAAATTTCTCATGAATATTAAAAAATATTTAAACTTGCATTATAGTGGTTTTGCTGTAGCTCATGTAAAAATTTTAAGTTCCACTGATCTACAGTTTTTGAATGCATTGGTTAAAACAATTTTATTTATATTATCATAACCACTGTACATTTATCTATAAGAATGGATTATTTTAGAGTGAGACAAATCAACTAACACACAAAATATAACAGAATATAATAAATCCATTACTAATACTTATTGTTGTTTGTGCTATTGTCACTTCCTGGATGATGGTGTAAAAAAAATATGATATTCCAAACAACAAAACATTTCAATTAGAAAGATGACAAGATGAAGAAACATCTGGAGTAGCTCTTAATAAATTAATAGTGCAGCACCTGGCAAAACCGACAAAAAACTGACATCTACTCAAAACACAGTAGTAAAATGATTTAAAATTCACCCCATATTTACTTGTGACACTGTGGTAAATGTAAACTTTCTTGTGGCAACCTGACATTTTGCTGTTCAGGTGTATGTCAGCCAAGTTCACCTGTATGTTAGCTATTTGTATAGGTTTGTATTGATTCTGTCTCTGACAATATCATCAACACTTTATCAGCTGCATGTGTTAGCGTGTACATGTTTGTGTTGAAAGTGTTACGGTAGACTAGAGAATATGTTAATTTAAAAGCTGCCAATATAATTCAACTGTATAGTTAAACTAGACTGAAGAGATTAAACTGAGCCTGAAGAGACTAAACCTCATATAAAGCATGCATGAAAATCTGTCCTGTAGTAAATTTAATTGATAATTCAAAGATTCTACAACTCCAGACTGGGATAAATGTGGCTGGTAGCAGATGCTAATACCATATTGTTACTTTTAAACAAAAATTAGCTTGAGAAGCAAAATTACTACTAATAATAAAATATATTAAGTTTTAAGAGACTATATCCTTTTTAAATGAAAATGTTCTCTCTTCTACAGATGCAACATTCATTTAGGTGACTCACATTGTGTCCCTGTATGTTGCCTTGCACAAAATTAAATGATTTACAGCACAGTAAGGATTTTATAGATAAAATAAAATGTACACAAGCCATTTTACCGAAGAAATGCACCAATTCAATGGTGTTGAGAACTGTTCTCTCCTGAAAAGGATGCAAAAAGCCTGTGATAAATAACTCAACCGCTAGGTTGTTACGTGTGACCCAGGAGCTGGGTAACACAAAAACTATCCAACCAGTGAAAACAATTACCCAACAGGCTCAGTGTAGCATTTGGGTTGAAAAAATAGCCCAGGATTTTTTAGAGTGTATAGCTTGAGTCAATGCAGGCATGTTTTCAGTTAGACCGTGTGTGAAATGAATGAGTGACATTAATGCTATAACACACCAACAGCAAACCACATGAGAGGTGCTGCCCACCTGCCCAACTGCCCAACTCTGACCACAGATCATTTCCTGTTAAAGAGTGGGCAACTAAAAGGACAGCTTGTTTGTGCTGTTGACTGATCAGTGATTATTTCAGAAGTTTGTTTATATATAGAAATATGGAGGAGGAAGTTAAATCGGCAGTAAGCACAGACAACCATGTTTACCACACAGTCCTGTTTATTCCTTCAGTTCTGATAGATGATGCAGAAACAAATGTCTTCACTGGATCAAATATACTATAATTTCTTTGTGGCTGGAGTTGTTTCCCATTTTTTGTTTTGGAGTGCATACTTTAAGTTCTGTAGAGTAGGAATGATTAAATACAGTCTCAAAGAGGGCAAAAAAAAAAAAAAAAAAACTTTAATTTGATTTGTTTTCCCTCAGAAAAATAATCCAAAAACAGCTGTGTCTTGTGATTATCAGTTATTACGGGTGGTTGTGTGTTAAAATATAATTTTAATAATATACGTTTGACATCAGACCATTGCAGAAGTTCAGTGACATGTTTTTGCAGCTTATTTTTAATATGGTCATTCTGGACAGGCACAAAGTTCTGAAAGTTAAAACTGTTTTATTTCAAAAAATCAAGGAAAAGTGAATTTTTCATGATATGACTTTAGACAGAACTTTGGGCCCTCGTTGTGGTTAGTGCTTTGGAAACATAGTGATGGCGTATAAATATTCTTCCAAAGAACAAAGAGAATTTCAGTAGGGAGGAAAAGAAATAGTGGCTATGACAAAGGTTAAGTGGAAATGGACAACAGCATCTTTTAGTGCAGCAACAACCTGGTTTGAACAACCCAGGCTTGGGCAAGGGCAAAATCCCAGCTCAGTGGGTCAGAGCCTGAATGCCCCTTTGCACCAGAGGATGAAGAATTCTTGGCAAATATTTTTAATATCCTCATGACAGTAATCTGTGGGCGGAGCGTTGTGAATCTGGCCACAGTATGGCTTAGAGGGTGAAATAAGCTCTCAAATAATGTGTCCTACGCACAGTTTTCCTCAGCCCTGACCGATTGTCACCCTTCCTTCTCCTGAGGGATTTCCTTGAAGATTTACCTGGGCACAAAGCCACTAATGCGCCTGAGTAAAGAAGCAAAGGAAACCGGCTCAGCCCAGTGTAGTCAGAGAGAACATGACAAAGATTAAGACCATCTAAAGCTGTGAAATAGCCATGGATCACTTTAACTCTTTCAGTGAGGTGTACAGTATGTGCATATTAATACAAATGCTCACACAAGCTAGATTGGCAATTGCATTAGGCTAGTGAGAATTTGGGTAGAGTGAGTGAATTGTTATTGAAAACAATGTCAGTGATGTCATGCGAAATAAATAAATCGGATAGATCTATCGTTATATATTATAACCCTAACCCTGAAGGAGAGCTAAACCCCACCCATCTTTCAAATGCCCCCCCCAGTGTTACCCTTTAAAGATATGCAAAATTAATCCACAATGCTGTGCTGAGGTTAAGCTATGGTCTACAAGGCCATGCCGGGACAGCTTCCGTCTATTTCCCAAATACATTCTAGTCTGGCAGACGCTTCAGTAAGAGGTGACAGCTGGGGCTGGAGATGTGTTTATCACTAATTTACTCTGACAGCTTTCAAGAATTCTTGATGAGGATACAGCCTCATTTGCATAATAACCAAAAAAAAAAATAATGATAAAACCTCCCTGATTTTGACAAAATCTGAATGAGACAACCGTCATATTATCATATAGGCTATACAGTATAAATGTGATGACAGACATAGAAATTAATTGATGGTGTAGATGCAGAAATGACAGTGTTGATCGAGTTTGAAATCAACAGAGCATTCCTGAAGCAATATAAAGTTTCACACTATAGTTTGAGCCATATATTCACATTAACCTCACATTCTAATGATTTACAAAATTGTTGATGTTAATATGTTGATGAGTGCATGAAAGGTCATTGGAGTTTTGCGTAATGTTATAAAGGGTTTGGCTGTGGTAATTAGCAGTGGACTGGGCTAAAAATAAAAGTGAGACTAAAATATGGCCAAAGTACAATGTGCTTAATTCAGTTGAATTTGCTTAGTACAATAAAATATTCATGAGAGCCATTCCATGTTCAAACCGAGTATTGCAACATCTAACTGAAATGGAACTAAAATAGTGACTGATTTGAAAACACTCTTCCCAGGCCAACCATAGTAAACATAACTCAAATTATTCCAAAACAGTTTAATATTAGCATGATGCTAAGCTAACCACAACTTTATTAACTGTAAAAAGACATATCACACACAAATATGGGGTAAAACTGTCCATTTTAACTAGATTCAATTATTTTTTGAATATGTTTCAGCAGTGTTAAGTATTAACATAACTAGTGAAGCTATTTATTAAACTAGACACATTTTTAGATTAGCTTGTCCAACACTGCATTTCAGTATTTATAGTTGACATTTCTCTGTTCTGTCAGGACCACTATTGTCAAAGATGATTGACAATTAGCTCACAGTTTGGATTGGCGGAATGGTTCTGTTCTGGGCAAGAACTCCCTGCCCATCCATGCAGCTTAGCTTGTTGCAGTGCATTCTGGGATTGCCTTATCCATGAAATATACTATATATGTACAGTAATGCTGCCTTAGTAAACAAGTCATTATAGGACAGCATAATGCTCTTGCTTACCCTCTAGAGCAGTCATTGCATTTGGTGCATGTCTATTTTCTAAAAACTGTGACACACCAAACCGACATCAAAGATTTAGCAGTGACGAAAGCTGACTGTGTTATCATCTCGCGTTGCCTGTGTCTGGGCTAAAAATTTGTGCTTGAACACACCACAAAGGCTACAGCCAACAGCCAAATACTGTAGCACGTACATTCTGTACCTGTGTGAGAGGAAATAACTGTGTATACCAGTAGGTGGCAGTAGTCTATATTCGTCATTCAACTGAATCTACGACTGTGGATATACAAACCATGAAACAAAGCAGCACTTGCTTACCATTTTGAATATAAATCATGAATCATATCTTTACTTTCTTCATTCAATGTCAGTATGAAAATATTGCCTATTGAATTCTCAGGTAAGATGAAGTAAAATTAGCCAGTCAGAATGATCTCTCTCACCGAATGCCGACAATGAATCAACATGCTCAATCAGCCACAGATGATGACCAAGAAGTAACAGACGCTCAACGATGGCCTAACGTTGACTGACGGCTGACCGTCGGCTTGGTGTGTCACAGCCTTAATTCACACTGCACCAAAAGGCGCCGACCAAAGGCAATAAACATGTCCAGCGGGTTTTGTTGGATCAGCGTGTTACCCAACAGGTCTGTTGGTGCTTGTTTTAACATTTTCAAAAATAGTGATGTACTGTGATTGTCTGCATCTGATGGTGCTGCATCTGATGGTGTGAATGTCGTAAAATGCTGCCTAAGTAGGCATCTCACTAGATTTTGAAACAGACCAAATCACTGTAGCAGTTTCCATTTACCAGCAGTAACTCAATACAGACAGTTAAAAAAGTAAAGGCTTTGAAAGACCTTTAAGTGTAGCATGCATGCACATTCAGCATTGATCTGGCCTTTTATGAACTCTTTCCCTGTCGTTCTCTCACATACTTCCTCCAGGATTCTTTGTTAAAGGGTCGGCAGACTTTCACAGGCTAGTATTATTGAAAACACATATACGAGATTTGAAGAAAGGCTGGGAACGCAAAGCCAGAGTTATGCTCTACATGCAGTACAGGCACAGAATCGGGCAGCCCTGCCTTGATTATAGAGACAAGCACCAGGCTCCTTCTGTAATGAGCTACAAGGCCCATGTGTCACAGTTAGCCACTGCCAAAACGGAAAAGTAGACACAAGATGTTTGCCGCTGGCCCCTAAACTTGTATTTTACCCCCTGTTCGTTTCTCTGTATGCACTGAGCATCAAATGAAAAACACAGCCTGCTACTATGCAGGCCGGTAGCCTGGGGCGGAGAGCGCACTGAGTGAAATGTCAAGAAGGAACAACTTAATGTGCATTAGAACTGGAAGCTGATCTACACAGCGGGCGTCACAGTAGGGGGTGTTTAGTGGTCATGAAAAGCATACACACAGGCACACATACACACATCTACAATCAGAGATAGCATGGCTAAGCATTGCACCGGAGCAACCAGTTTCTAATCCTGAACACATGCACACGTACCCATGGAGGACTCGTTCTCTCTCTCTCTTGTCCCAAATCCTGGGACCATAATGGCAGTGGTGGTCTAAATTAAAGATGATTCCCTGTTGGTGTGAATGCTGTTAAGTCACGTGTGAGAGGATCCCTGACCTAGTAATTATAATTGCAAACTTTCCCTGAATATTTAATGCTACTCTACAGCTGTCAAACCAAAACAACAATGGAGATTAGGGACTCACAAGAATTGGTGAGAGTCAAGATAAACAGCCTTAGGGTTCTCATAGAATCATGTCACAGTGGCATGGCATTACTATGTTTTAGAAGAGAATTTACTCTTCGATATCATCATGAAGGTGAAAATAAAGCTTTCTGATATTGTGAATAAAGTGGCTTTGTATATTAATGATTTTCATTGTGTGTAAAAAAAAAAAAAAAAAAAAAAAAAGACCTTTTTTGTATTTTCTTTTATGTTCACTGCAATGATTTTAATGGTAAAAGACTGCTAAAATGCTATGAAAAACTGTTAATTGGTCAACAGAAAGTTTCCGTACTATATGTAAGCAATAAGGTACACGAGGCTGTCCCTGACCGTGAACAGCAACAGAAGTTACATTATTACGCCATTAGATGGCAGCAAAGACTGTCTTTATGAGTGTGTCAGTCAGTAGCGAAGACTTCTACATTGAAAAGACTGAATTGTTGTGAACACCGAACAAAACGCAACTGACAAACGCTTTGACTAGCGCTGTTAGTCACAGGAAATGCCCTTGACTGTTAAAAGGACAAGTTATTGCAGCGGACATTTAAACAGATTTTTTTATTATGCTTATGGAAAATGCTAAATCTGAATGCAGGTAATAAACTCGCTCACTCTATCTTTTTCTCATAATACTCTTCTACATAATACAGTAAGCTTCAATGAACAATATCAACTGACCCTTCACAAAGACCCAAGCCATGGCGCTGTCACGCCACACAGAGTGAAAAATACATCGCGGAGCAAAGAGGACACTGACAACACGTCGACAGACAAGACAGAGCAGGTTACTTATGATATTAAACAAAGTCCCAGCTTTCAAATTGTGTAATTTTTTAAGAAATTCGGACAATACAAACCGTTTTGTGGCTCTTTAATGTGTCATGAGAGATTGCTGTAGCGCCTCAGCACAAGCAGCTCGTGAACCGATCATCTCTTCCTACTAGTTAATTTATAGCATCAAATAAACATGAATGAACATGAGAAGGAATGTTGTTTCAAATGCGGAAAGATGTCAGTACACACCATTTTTCAAGTTCAAGTCTACCGAGGTTAATCTTCTAACTCCTGACTGCTTTGTCGGATAAAATGGCGGATTCGGCGTTCGAAAATTCGACAATTGAAACACTTTTACCGAATAAATGCCTTGATGTGCATCAAAAAAGTCATGTTACTTTGTGATGGCATGGCATAACTGGACCAAATAGCAGGCAGATCTCATTGCACAGCATCTGAAATGCTGTTTTGGTCATTCTGTAATGCCTGAGCAAAGTCTGTCATTAAAGTGGTTTGGTATAATTTCCTCCCAGAAGCGCCTCACACGATTGCATTCACAAACACCAGGCATCTGAATGCAAGATAACATGACAGCTTTATTGCGTTTCATCTGCGTGCTCTGAGGCACAAATAATTTATTATATAGGGTGAATTCAGGTTGATTGGGACACTTTTTGTCATTGAGATGACTGGGAAAAAGTGTCCCAATCAACCTGAATTCACACCTACGAAAATTATTATATACAGTGACTTCTATGCAGCAACATTTTTCTTAGTGATATTTAGCACCGGTTTATCAGGAAGTGAAGATTTTGTTCTCTTCGCCTCACTGGATGGAAACAGTGCTTTATTCACAAATGTTTGATGTGACATTCCAAATTTGCGTAATCAGTGTGCAGTGGTTTACCAGCACAACTCTCATTAGCTGGCCCTCTGTGACACACACAATGCGAGAGTGGATGTCTGTTTATCACATCTGACGCGCAACAAAATAATGCTTCACGAAAAATAAAGCACAGATGATGAACAAACAAGGAAGCACAAAAAATGAACGTACAGTACACAAGAGTAAATACAAACAAGAGTTTGTTGTTAGTCGCCAACGACCCTAGACAATCAATGACATTATAACCCAGTTTTACTCACATGTGAAGCGGAATCAAAGCAGCCTCCACGTCTGTTTTCAGGCCTTCCCACTTAGCTTTCTCCAGCGCTGAAAAGCTTTTCTAATATTAACACGGGTCCTAAAGCGCTTGCCCAGTCATAAACCATCATTCCAGTGATATTCTTTTGCGCTCTTTTGTATTGTGTCTCATCTCTCTTTCTGTTTTTCTTCAAATCTCCGCCTTGCTCGTTCTCTCTCCTCGACCGTCTTACGCCCCTAATGCTGATTGGTTATACGTTTGTTGTTGGTTTCGGCCCGACTATCTTACAAACAGTGTTTTTGAAAAATGACTTACCCTACCTTTAATGAAATATGGTATTTTACTGTAAATTTAAGCTAAATCTATAAAACCTAAAACTCTGCTACTGTATTTATTAAGGTAAATTACTGGCAACCACAGCTTCTGTTTTTTTTTTTACTGTAAATTTTTATTTTTTTTTTTTACAGTGTTCCACAGAAGAAGTAATACTTTATTTACTGACTTTCAAGTTGGTAACACTTTATTTCAGTTGTTCACTTTAGACAGTCTACTAATTATAAGTGACTACAACTATGTCAATTACCAGTCATTGGATTATTAGTAGACGACCTACTTAATATCTGCTAACACTTTATTTTGATGGCCCCCCAACAGACATTCTACTGACTAAAAGTAACTTTGCAACTACATGTCAACTTCTTCTACTAACCCGAACCCTAGCATAACAGTCTACTAATAATCTAATGAGAGTTAGTTGACATTTAGTTGCAAAGTTACTTATAGTTAGTAGAATGTCTAAAGTGGACTGTCGGAATAAAGTGTAACCAGAAAGTCATACAGGTTTGGAATGACATAAGTGTGACTTTTGGGTGAATGATCATTTTAAGAGTACTAGTGACATGAAATTACAACCAAATGATAAAAAGAACCAATGGTTAAAAAAAATATAGATTCTTACATAAATCTCTTATTGTATGTAGGCCTATGTGTGGTTACAGTATCCAAACACAACAAAATATCACTGCATACCATTGATCTTAACTTTGAATGTCTCACAAACTGGGCATGAATTGTTTGCTCTCTCTCTCTCTGTGTGTGTGTGTGTGTGTGTGTGTGTGTGTGTGTGTCTAACTTGACAAAGTGAGGGCAGGCCCTCTCCAGCCAAAATTAATGAACTGAGAACGACCTTGATCAATGATTCAAAGCGAGGGGCAGCGAAGCTCTCCCTCCTCTGCCACTCTTGGTCCAGTCGTTCATCAAGTGCTCTCTTTTGATCTGTGGACTGGATCGCGTGTGCCTGACCAATCACAGCGCAGCCCCGCCCAAACCTGCCATCCTCCTGCCCATAAAGATATTAACCACACTAATTGAATCCAATGTTGGTCACCTATAGGTCACTGTTTAGGTATGTACATTGTAAATATGCTGAGCATACTTGCAATTACACTTGCAGTAATTTGTTTGTTAATTAATTTTTCAAAATAAGAGTTTTTGTGAGGTACAAGTATTCTTTTTGTTTCTGTATGTCTTGCTAGGGGTAAATGGTGCTCTAAGATGCTACCACAATGCTTTTGTGACCTTTTTGACTTATGAGTTTTGCCTCTTTTGCCGTTTTTTTTTTTTTTTATAAAAATTGTTCTTTCTTTGTTTCTTTCTTTCTTTCTTTTTGCACTTTCTAATTTCCTTTTTACTCTTCCTCATTCCTTAAATGTCCTCATTCCTTTTACCTAACGTTTCATATCCTGTAGAGTTACAATGCGAACCATAAATATATTCCCAATGCTCCACTGCTCTGGATTGTGGACAGTGCCGTCTAAAGCTGGCCATGGGAAAATAGGTCATTAGTTGCACTTACGTTTTAAAAGTGATTTTCCCTCTTGCTCTCCAGGCTACAGATTACTGGATTATATTCCAATACATCTGCTTTAATATTAAGGGCAACAGTATCAAGATTTTCTAAATCTCTCAGACTAGTGATGTGAGATCTGAGAGATATTGCACGTTTGGGCTTGAAAGCTGATTAGCTGGCACTTATTTTACTTTCTGCTCCTGCAAAGCTCACTAACAAAGACATGTTTGACCTAACTATATTATTTTAGCTTGTCACATGACACACTGGTCAGCCAATAATTTTAGTATAAAGTATATATATATATATATATATATATATATATATATTGTTTAAACACTTTGAAGAGACTCATATGACAGAACAATGCATGAGTTTGTATACGTGTATATATATCTAAAAAATGTTTAGGAAAATCAATTATGTTCTTGTGGCTTTCTCAGAGTGTTACTTTGTTGTGGGTGTGCGAGCGTTATTTTTCACAGTCCATAAAGTATTCTCAGTCCAACCCACATCCATTATGGGTTTCTCCAGCACAAGAACAGAGAGAGGAAAGTTGTTCATCAAAGTCTGTGGAAACGCAAGGCATTAATTATGGCGACAGAGGCGGTGTGGCATTCTGGGGTCCACAAGAGGGTCACAATCACTTTCAAATGACCCTCGACACACAGCTGGCTGTTCATCTAAGCAGAGGCCATCTTAATGTCAGTATAAGGTCTTCATCAAAGAGTTTCGGGCATACAGACATTAGGAAAACATTGGGTCAGGTCTATAATGAATGACTATACTTACTCCAAATGGTGCATATCCCCCTCTGGACATCAATCGCAGGGCTAACTGTTCCTCCTAGGTTCATGTTGATAACACTGATCATTTGGCAAACTTTTAAATGTCCACTATACTGATCTTTAAAAACATTGTTTACTATTCAGGTGTGATGTCACAATCAAACTACTGTCTCCTATTTCTGTGCACAGATATACTGTATAACTCATTCCACAAAAATACATTTTGAAAGACTTCAATATGGGTGTAATTGTTAATATTTTCAAAAAATAATAATTATTAATATTTTTTAAGTTAAAAAAAAATGTTTCTCCTATCCCAGTTGGTGCTATCAAAACAGACTGACAGCAATATTGTCTTAACCAATGGCATGTGTTTTGGGTGGGACTATTGTTTGTCCAACCAATGGCAGATGGAAGAGGTGTTCAGGAAACTTCTTTAATAACAGTCAATGGCTGAATTCGAAATTGAATACTATGTAGTAGTATGTGAAAAGTATTTGAAAAAAGTAGTATGTCCATATTCACTGTATTCACAAAACATCAGACAAAAAGTAACCGGATGCCAAGGAAGAAGATTTTTGATTTTTGGCAACATGTCAAATACATCAGGATTTTATACTATACATAACATTCTTCTTTAGTGGTTTCAAATTTCACATATATACTTATTCAAAAGAAATATCTACACAGCCATTATTTTTGCACTTCCATTTGGCACCACTAGAGCAGTGTTCTGCTGTAAAGGTGCTTGTTTTCAAACTTTTTTATTTACAGAGTTTCAAGGTTTAATGAATCAATAGTTGTTGAGGAGATTTTTGTTTGTTTGTTTTTAGCATTTTAAGTAAAATTATTTTATTATAACTTAATTTAAATAATTCATCTGATCAGATAATAAGTCATCTGATGGCCCATTTAGAAGTTAGTTGAGTACCACTGCACTAGAGGCACACAATTCTAAAAACGCTAAGAGAAATGTTTAAACTTGGACACACCTATCAACCAGAAATATGTTGTGAGTCAACAGTTCCTCGAAATTTTTTCACTTTTTCAACATGTAAAACCATCTAAGCTACAAATTTGCTGAAAGAGGGTCTCCATAACTACTTTAACCTTCCTCCTTTCATCCTTCTTATATGAGGCCACAGGGCAAAAAGAGAACAGAGATGGTGGAGATTGTCAACCTCCCTTCCCCAAAGGCTGGAGGACTGGGACCTGAGTCATAGGTCTTGCTAATGGCCTTCAGTGTTTAAATATCATTACTCTGACTTTGGGGTTGTGAAGACGGGCCCTCGCACTGCCAAACGGGGGGGCATCTTGAACCATGGCAAGGCTCCTGTTAAGCCGTGACAAAATACAGGTCTGGCCAATCAGCCAGGCACAAAACAAATCAAGATTTATGGACAGAAACTCCCCCATAAGAGTGGGGTGAAAACAGTGCTGGGGGCAAAAAGAGAGATGGAGGAGGGGGAGGAGTTTGAGAAGTTGAAAGAGAAAATAAATGAAGACAAAATACTCTCTCCACACTCTCTGCTTCATAACTTTTAGGCAACTGAATGAATCAAAGGTCACTGAAAAGGCAACATTACAAAAAACATCTCTTTTTTGCAATGTTTTACAGTACTTTTAATATCTAACAGTCAATGATGTGACTATTGTTTGTCATATATATTTACTACTAAATCTTAATAATGTAATCTTAATTTAAATACATATCTGAAAAGATGACAAAATATCATTTTCCAAAGCACAACAAACAATTAGGTTTATAATCACCCAGTAAGGATTGTGATTTTAGATGGACGGTTTCATTTAACCTCCATCCAGTCATTCTTTCATTATCACTATTGTGATGGTACATCATGCGCAGTTAAACTCCATTCCGCTCAGCTGTCCACACAGATGGCAACAGTGATCTAATCATTCAAAGCCCTTAACTCTCACTGCTGCCAGTGTGGCATAACACAGCATTAAAATCCAGAACTGTGCAGGGTGATAATCATCCTGTCAATAAAAAAAGAGCGTAAACTCACTGAATTATGTCTATAAGAACAGAAAAAAAAAATGTAATATTAAATTTTATGACAGGTTGTAAAGATTAATAGCTCTTTATTGATGTAGTAAAAAACTTTGGACTCTCTGAAACCTGAAAAATAATGTGATTTTTTCAGTTGTGATTTTTTTCAAGTTATTATTCCATAAACATATATTATTTATTATATATTATTAAACATAATATATATGTTCATATATGAACATTCATTTGGTTATCTTTTAAGTACAGGTGATGTTTTGGTCTCAGGTAATGTTAAGTCTGCTTGAAACCTGTTTTCTCAGAAGGTACATTCATTCAAAAATGCTGCCCATCTTTTTCGGGCACAGCCTTTTGCTATATTCGAAATGGAATACTAATGCACTACCCACTGTGAAATATATGCAGTTTACTAAAAACAGTACTTTATGTGAAGCAGCAGGATGCACTATGTGAAGTGGTATGCTACAGTGTTGCCACATGACCTCACTTCATAGCACATAACAAGTATAGTGAACAACATCCAGATAATAACATAGTTATTTTGTGTTTCTACACATTTTTTTTTGTGTGTGTGTGTGTGTGTGTGTATGTGTGTGTGTGTGTGTGTGTAAAAATGTTGTACATTTTGGCAATAATAAAACAGTAAAATAGTGGTTCTCAATGAAGTGGCCAAGGGCCACAGCAAACCTCAAGGTGAGTTCTAGAATTTTTTATTGGGTAGAAATTGTGATCAATCAATAAATCAATCCTTATACTTAATCCTTCTACAGTAAATCAGGAACAACTGGAAAGTCGTGGGGCCTTTGAATTCTGTTGTGGACAATGGGGGTCCTATCTATCTTTCTGTCTGTTTGTCTGTCTGTTTGTCCGTCTGTCAGTCCGTCTGTCCATCCATTCATCCATCCATATGTGAACAGGAGTGTTGCATTGGAAGAATGTGGAAAAGAGAGAGTGACGACTGAGGCTACATTGAAGCCGAAGGGGGTTACTAACAGAGAAGATGAATGAAAGAGAAGCACACTCTGAGAAGCGTCCGGGGAACTGTTTGAGGGGAAACAGTGTCCGTTTGTGGCCTATGATAATACTTTCCATTCAGCCGGGCTCTCAGTGAGCTGATTCCTCTGATTGCAGACTGGCGCCCTGCTGGCGAGGCTCAGCACCGAAATTAAATCCACTCTGTACAGTTATAAATTATAATGCTCTATAAACAACACCCCCACAGGGAACAGAGAGAGAGGGAAAGAGAATGCTTAAAACTGTCCCCTTAAGGTGTGAATAGCTTTGCTTTGATATTCCTAAAATATATACATATATTAGAAGCCATTCAATCATAAATACAAGAGTATACATTGTTTACTGCTTCTCAAATTGTAGAGTTCTCTCAACAGACAAACATTTGAGCATTACAGTATTTATGAGGTGAAACAAGCTGGTGACCATTTTATGTTGCAACATGGTGATATATCCTCCTCCACTTCAACTGGATTCCAAAGTTTAAGATTGTTTAACTGAGCCACTGAACCAAAACACTGCAGCTGTGCGTGACCAAGCCGCCTCTTTTACAAATGTTTGAAAACACGAAGGGGAAAAGATGCCTTCCTCTTGAAAGTTTACTTTATTTGTTTTAATTGCTCTGTTCCATAAATAAAATTTATTTTAAAATATATAATTATTAATTATGATGAATGCTGTAAACTGCTGTCCATGTGCACGCTTCTTTTGAAACTCATTAAATCAAATCTCAAAAGTTCATTCTGTATTCAGCGCTTTCATTTATTCGCCAAAGCTCTGGTTTTTGGTTGACAGTGCCTCTAGTGGGGCATGTTCAAACTACACAAAAGTACTATAGAAGTAGGTGGCTAAACCCTCCTCACGTCAACTCTCTGAAGTAGGTAGTGGAGCAGCTGGCATCCTGACAGCAAATGAACAGAGTAAAACTCAACCTGTGCCTTTAGACAAAGCACCAGATGACAACATCACAACAGTTTAACCAGATGGACATGTAAGAAAACAGGAGCTGACAAGCTGCAGAAGAGGGTTTCAAAGAGATAAGCTGGACTATAAGCAAATCTATGAAAAGCTGAAACTTTCCATGGATGTCTTTCTAAGATGTATGTGTTTGTCGAACATTTGCAGGCATAGGCGGACCGTGTGTAAGGCTGGGCAAGGTTTAGCCTTCCCATGGCCATGGACTTGAGGCTAGCATGGAATTTTATTACTCAAACCACTGCCTGCTGCTGCCCATAACTGCTGGTCTGGATCAGTTTTCTCTGGAATAAGAGCATATTGGTAAAACAGATTTGCCAAACGATCCAGTGCGCATCTGCGTTTGCATTATGGAGAGCGTCAAAGGTTTCTATTTACAACATATTTTGCAGAGTTGAGCAGTGTAGCCAATCACAAACATAGCTGTTGATTTCTTGGACGCAATGGCCAATCAGAGGTGTTTTAGTTAGTGTTTGAGCGGTGAGTGGATTCTGAGTTCTGCCAAATACTATAGATATAGAAGGACGGTTCACACAATTATTTATGAATGGGAGAAACTGCAACGTGCAATATGGCGGAATATGTCCCGCTTTCTAAGTAAAAGAGCCAATCGCTGATTGGTAAAGTCATTGCATCACTCAAGCTGCCGTTAGAAACTCCAGTTCCCGTAGAAACCTGAAACTTGCGCTCAGGACTGCACATGCGCAGTGGCTGGTCTAGCCTGAAAAATACGCTTTTTTAATGCTATTTGAGCATAAAAATATAACATTTATGGGACAGTACATATCAGATTTTCTTGCTGATTTGAAATATGTGGTCCCGCTTAATTAATTTAAGTGGCCTTAACTACTATGTACTTACATTTAAATTAATCATTTGATACAATGCAATTATTGTGTACATACATGTTTTTACATTGTACTTATATTTTAAAAACACCTGCATGTAATTACATCTGTAATTAATTTCTGTAATTACATTTATAATTACACTGTTGACCCATTCCTTACACCTTATCCCTACCCTTAAACCTACCCATACCACCAAACCTAACCCTAACCTTACCTGTATCCCACCTCAATAGCAGCAAAAGTGTTTTGCAATTCAATATGAACCCAATAAGTACATTGCACTTATTTTTTGATGTTAGTACATAGTAGTTAAGGCCACTTAATATAAAGTGGGACCAAATATGTTAATTAATTGTGAGTTTGCCATCAGTTTTTTAGATTTCGGATTTACCTCATTCAAAAAGACAGGACTTGGTCTTGGATGCCCGAAATAGCTGGCATTGCATAAATGACCACCGAGTGAACAGACGTCCATGAAAGGGACTTATGTTTTGCAAGCTCGCAAAACCTCTCATTATAAAAAAAGTGTAGACATTATGTAAATAAGAGATTCATTGTGCAGTCAGCTTCATTTATTATAACAGAAATTTGTGAGATCGTCTAAGATGAGTGACAGCTTTTTCGATTATCTAAGATGAGAGACAACTTTTTAGTGATTATAAAGGGAGCACTCTTTGCGTGATTTCTGCCATGCCAAATCCCACATACAGTATACTTGCTTTTCTGTTAAAATGAACAGTGGCTTATGAATGTAGACACTTTAATAACAAATCATTTATCAGGAGCATTGATGCTGGAATCTGTAGGTTGTGCGGTGACATGCAAATTGAAACTATTACAAGGAAATGTGTTGTATGTGTTTTTTTAAAGGGGAAGCGCATCTTCTTAGCCGTGGTTGGTTCACCCTCCACCTATGTTTGCTGGATCGACAAATTAAATAAATGAGGCGTTAAAAGAATTTCAAAATAACAAGGTGCAAAGTTCTAGGGCATTCTGAGTTTTTAGCATGTTGCTATGCAGTTGCTACCCTGACAGCAGCATGGTGTCAGCCCAGATCTGGCCCACATCTGGTCCGCATGTAATCCACATGTACCGAATGTGGGCCGGATATGGGCCACACTATGTTGCTGTCTGGGTAGGTGGTTGCTAAGTTTTCAGATTGGTTTTAGCACGCTGCTATATGGTTGCTAGGAATTTCAGAGTGGTTTTAGCAAATTACTAGTTACATGGGTGTTCTATTTTGTTAGATAGTTAGATAGTGTTGCTATGTGGCTACTAAGGTGTTCTAAATGGTTTTATGATGCTGTATATTGCAACTGTTTTCTCGGTTGTCTATGCTGTTGCTAAGATGCTTTAGCACGTAGCAGTGCAGTTGTCAGGTTATTCTAATTACAAGGGTGTTGCTATGCAGTTTCTTTTACATTTTTTTTTTTTTTTTTTTTAATCATGTTCCTGGATTTTTGAGGTGGTTGTTAGGGCATTGCTATGTGGTTTCTAAAGTGCTCTGAGTAGTTTTTAGCAATAACAATAGTAATAGTGCCTTAACAAGCACCATTAAAAATAATGATAATTTATCAATACAGTTCTTATTATTCACAGTCAATATCAGCACTTTTGTATTATATTTCATAGCCATTGTTTCTTGGTGTATAAGTCAGTTTTTTCCTTAACTTAATTCGGGCAAAGGTGCAGATCAGGCAGGTCTGCTGGATTGTCTAATTCAGTAAAGAGTGCACTGTTGAGCCTTCGGTTTATAAACCAAAGTGCTGAGTAGTTTGTGCCTGCAGCAATTAACAGGAAATAGAGCAAATGCTTTTTGGTTTAAGGTACATGAAGAAAGGCGAGCAGGAGAGAGGGTAAAAGATCACGGTAGAGAGAGAGAGAGAGAAGGTTGAAAGCATATGTTCTAATGGTTTAGGAGGTCTGTTCCCTCACCCTGCCCGAGGATGAGAGCTGTCAGTTCACATAGCCTGTGACGTGCTGCAGAAGTGAGGCCAAACAGAAAGAGGGGGAGAGAAGCAAAATGACTCTGTAGGTGACAGAATAAGGAGAACAAAAAATAAAAGAAAAATTCTTGGCCAGTACATAAGAAACAAATATAAGAAACAAATATATTTACATATTTTTTATTCCTGAAAATTCACAGATACATCACAGGAATGGCGTATCTTATTGTGTGCTATTTTGGGGATGCTAACAATGAGCATCAGACACAATACCTGTGAGAACAGTGATGCTTTTATCCACTGTTACTATTCAGTCACCTGTCCTTCCACATCTTTCACCTGGCTGTGCAGGTGTGATGTGGAAGCACAGGTCCACACAGAGAGCCTTTGTGAGAAACAATGGACCAGCAGGTCACAGTTTGACTCAGTCGCATACTGCAGCTGCCCCAAGCTAAAACTAGCCATACTTCTAAGGGGTTTGGGGGGAAGTAAAAAGGAAATAAAAGTACAGGTACTGTAGTTAAACCTTCATTTTCTCTTAATTAATAAGACTTGAATAATGTTCAGAATATTTTACCATAGTATGTACTATATCTGTAATATGCATACTTTGCACAGTATGCAAATTTTCTGTATGCACAGAATACACAGGTGACCTGACATTGGTTAAAATGCGCAGGGTATAACGGCACACTTCAAGGAATACGGACATGACCTTATATTTGCATTGAGACAAATGAACTAAAAGCATTATTAAATGCTATTTTTTTTAAACATTCATAAAACTAATTTAATCTCTTTAAATTCTAATCACAACCATTGTTTTTGGCACAAAAACAATGAGGGTTTTTGAATGAATGAGCAGTTACAGTTAGGTTGACAAAACTGAACGACTTGAACTAATAAATATGCACTAAATACAACTACAATAACTACAATACACTAATTTATATATGTCATGGTGATGAACAAAATACTCGGTAACACTTTATTTTAGGGTCTTTTAGTTGCTTATTAGCATGCATATTACTAGAATATTGCCTATTTATTAGTACTTATTAAGCATATATTAATGCCTTATTCAGAATGACCTTTTTCTACATTCTTAATCCTACCAAATACCTAAACTTAACAACTACCTTACTAACTATTAATAAGCAGTAAATTGGGAGTTTATTGAGGGAAGTCATAGTTAATAGTTTATATGTGTTCCCTATACTAAAGTGTTACCAAATATTCTACTGTAAAAAAGACCAAAGTGCTATGAAAGGGCTTAAATTGTTGAATATTATTATTTTTAATCTGCGTATTAACAACAACCTGATTAACCAATTCACTAGAATGAACTGGACTCTCCAACAATACATATTAAGGAAAGAGATGGCCATAGATACTAGAATACATGCAACAGTTGCAGACTCAACATTGGTAAAAGTAGCTTTTTTACCGATATAGCTACACTTTTTAAAGCAGCTGAGCTCATGTTAATCAATTACAGTGGTTCTCAACCTTTTTTACCCCAAGACCCTGTTTTGTCCAAAACAATATTATAAGGTCCTCCTTTCAAAGCTGGAATGTACTGCTATTGTAATAAAAATTAATAAAGGCAAAAATACGATGTCACTTCAATGTTGTGCATTTTTATTTTAAGTCATTTTTAGCATGTTAATTAAGATTATGTTAAAGTAACTCCATTTAATTCATTTTAAAGTCACCATAGAATATTGCAATAATACTTCATAGAATACTACCCGTCCCCTGTAGTGTCCGAGCCTGGGGATGGGGCAAAGGCCACTGGACCGAAGCTCCCGACCCGCCATGGCTACCCGAGGCTCCCGAACCGCCATGGCTGCCCGAAGCTCCTGACCCGCCATGGCTACCCGAAGCTCCTGACCCGCCATGGCTACCCGAGGCTCCCGACCCGCCATGGTATCCCACGGTTCCTGACCCGCCATGGCTGCCCGAGGCTCCCAAACTGCCATGGCTGCCCGAAGCTCCCGACCCGCCATGGCTACCCGAGGCTCCCGAACCGCCATGGCTGCCTGAAGCTCCCGATCCGCCATGGCATCCCACGGTTCCTGACCCGCCATGGCATCCCACGGCTCCTGACCCGCCATGGCTGCCCGAGGCTCCTGACCCGTCATGGCATCCCACGGCTCCTGAACCGCCATGGCTGCCCAAGGCTCCTGAACTGCCATGGTGCCTAGAATCCCTGGATCCGCCCTAGAGACCTCCTTACCTGTCTGTACCTCCACCCTCACCTGCCAGGAGGTCTCCAGGGCGCCCACCCCCCCTCACCGGTTGTTCCATCTATGGAACAAGGACGCGCCATACTGTAACAGTTCCCGTCTGTCCCGGACTCCATCTCCCATCATCCTCTCTGTTCCACACCTGCACTCACTTCCTCGTCAACTCCCCATCATCACGGATTACCTGCACCTGCTCTTGATCATCTGCACCCCCTTTATATGGACTCACTTCCCAGCACTCCTTTGTCTGTTCTTACGTTTGCTTTATGTTTGGTTGTTCTGTTCCCTTGTTAAATAAACCCATCATTGCTGAAGTCCGATTCTGCATCCTCTCTGCTTGCAACCATACTGTTTTTTTTTTTTTTTTTGTCCTCTCAGGCCTATGTTATGGGAAATGTAACCAGATTTTTGTTTGCATATGAAGAGAGAGTGATCTTTACATTCTCAAATTGGAATTTAGCTAAGGAAAACAATTTCTTTCTTTAATCAATTCCACAGTTTACTGTACCATCACATTCTGCTCTACTATATCACTCAGTTCATCACACAAACACTATTGAACATACACTCAATTCAGCCTCAGTTCACACCTGTGATGTCTTTATAAACTGATCTAAGAGTGACAGCTTCAAGTAAAAGAGCACTCTAAGAGCTTTCCACACCTCTTGGAACAAGGGTGAAAGAGAGGATGAAACCTCAGCATACAGAGCTAATGCTTTCAGACAAAACAGTGTCTTGGAAACACTGGAGTCAAATATGCAACACATCCTGTGCTCCCCGTAGAATTACACAGTATTTCAGTAGTGGCTCCTCTGACTGTGTCTGGCTGGAATGGTGATAAATGGCCAGTGTTCCTGCTTTCACGCTGCTCCTCGTGCGCTCACAACAAGCCTCTGTTACAAATGCTGACCCCCTGAACTCTCGGATGGGAAACAGTCCATGACCGTGAACATAGACCAATCCCCCACAATCCCCTGCATTCTCATATCCAACTCACTCTCTTTCATTCACTCACTTTTATCACTGCAAAATCCCTCTGTCTGCTTTCATCTTCCAGTCGTCGCTGTCTATGTGTAAATGAAACATTCCTTCAGTCTACACCACAGGGGGAAAAACAGATTTGATTAAATTGCATGAAATTAAAAGACTAAGTTGCTTATGTCTTGCAACCATGTCAACATCATGGGTATTATCAGAGTGTCACAGGACACGGAAGGTTTCCATGCTGAAAAAAAAACTTTTATTTTTAAGAGTGTGGTTTATTATTGTTAGTACTGGTCTCTTGTGTACTGTATGCAGCTCTAGTCCAAAGTAAGGTCAGTGACATATAAAATTGTCCATGCTAAAGAAAAGAAAAACTTGTTCTTAGAAATTTACTATTTCTTCTCATGTTGGTTTCATATTGTCTTGATGAACTTTCATACTATTCTCAAGAAAAGTTTTTAATGTGACTCTATGCTATGTGGTGTAATCATCAAGTAAAGACAAATAAGTAAACACATCTTCCTTACCCGTTTAATATATGAAAGACATACACATCCTAATCATTGTTTGCAAAAAAGTTCAAAAAACTTTTCAGTTCCTTTTTTGAGGCATAAATATCATGATTTGGGAGTATGTATGTTTCGGGAGTTGCACCACATGGTACATGACAACCTGAATTAAAGGGATAGTTACCCAAAAATTTAAATTCTGTCATTAATTACTCACCCTCATGTCATTCCAAACCTGTAAGACTTTCGTTCATCTTCAGAACACAAATGAAGATCTTTTTGATGAAATCTGAGAGCTTTCTGTCCCTCCATTGACAGCTACGCAACTGACACTTTGATGCTTCAAAAAGTTCATAAAGAGATCGTAAAACTAATCCATTTGAACTAGTGGTTTAGGCAAAATTTTCTGAAGAGACATGATTGCATTATATGATGAACAGATTTAATTTAGGCTTTTATTCACATACAAACATTGATCAGCGATCATAAATAGAAGCTCAACCGAACGTGACTGACAGGCGAGAACAAACCTCCTCTTCTGGAACCTCAAACGTGCTGCGTAACACATGAGAATAAACCTCATTGGTTCTTGCTGAAGATTAAACGTGCTGCGTAGCACACAAGAATAAACCTCATTGGTTCTCGCACGTCAAGCAAACATGCTTGAGCTTCCATTTACCACAACTGATATGTGAGTTGATGAATGTTTATATGTGAATAAAAGCCTAAATTCAATCTGTTCATCATTTAAAGCGATCGTGTCTCTTCAGAAAATTTGAACTAAACCTCTCAATTCATATGGATTAGTTTTACGATCTCTTTATGAACCTTTTGAAGCATCAAAATGGTAGTCGTGTAGCTGTCTATGGAGGGACAGAAAGCTCTCAGATTTCATTAAAAAGATCTTCATTTGTGTTCCGAAGATGAATGAAAGTCTTACAGGTTTGGAATGACATGAGAGTGAGTAAATAATGACAGAATTTTCATTTTTGGGTGAACTATCCCTTTATCCTTGCCTTTTCATAAAAGATCATATTTCTCTGAAGGTCATATGTTAAGAGATTATTGACACAGTCATGAAGGTATGTATGGGTCCTCGCAATTATATATTTTATTATTATGTTTTATGTTTTGTTTCTGCATGCCGCACCTGTCATTGTTCTAAAAGTCACAATCTAAAAGTCCATGATAATGAAACTAACAGAACATAATGGTGAATGGCTTTGGAGGAGGAGGAGGAGGAGGAGGAGGAAGAGATGGTGAAACAATGCAGGGAGGCAGAAGTGAAGGGATGGAGCCAGGATGTGGCAAAGGGCTGGTGAGGGCAGGATGACTGGAAAAAGGGATGATGATCGTGGGACGATAATCCCCTCGCAGCAATGATGGTGGTTGGCTGATGGCACAGACCCAGAGTTCTCCAGTGTCGGAGAGGAGGGAGGGAGGAGCCAAGAGGTTGCTTGCTTGGCTGCTGACATCTGGGCGATGACCGACTGAGACAGAGCCAGTGGATCCGATGGCGCAGACCGAGGGTTGAGGGAGCTGAGTGACATCGCTGGTTCAGGAGACCCAGGCGATGTTGCGGCGACGAGCGTCGAACGTGGGGCCAGAATACCTGAGGGCTGGGGTGATGATGGTGTGACAGAGGCAATGTCGAGGGAAAGGAGGAACCTGCTGCACTCGAAGGGGTGGAGGGACGAAGCGCAGCGGATGGCCCGTAAGTCCGTGGCGGAAGTGGTGTGACGACTGACCAAGGGGGAGCCGGTGGGATGAGGGTATCTGGTGGAGCCGAAGGTGGGAGGAGCCAAGACGAAGCCGACAGGTGGAAGGGCCGAGGTGGAGCGAAGGGATCAGAGGCCAGAGGCTGAGCTGCAGGATCCTCTGGGACTGGCTCGATGTCCTGGCAGGACATCCCCAGAGACGGCGCAGGGCTGCAAACATCTAGTAGTGATGGGACTGGAGGACTGGCTGAGCTCTGTGGTGGTAGCGATGAAACAAGACTTTAGAGGAAGATGGTAATCATGACACAGTCCACACAGGTTAAAGCAAAAGATATATCCCAGTTCTCAAAGATCTTTTTGGATAATACAGATGATTCAGACACACTGGGTGGGATAGAGTGGGAGTAGACAAGTCCCCATCGAAGTCTATCAGCCAGTCCTCCGTCTCAGTTCCCTCGGCCGCTGGTGTCTCGGGCTCACACCCCCGGTCAGATCCATGCCGGGGCACTGCTTCCAGGGGGATGGTAAGCTCTGTCCTCTTATTACTTCTCTGCGGTCGATGGTGGTAAAATGGGCTCTGGGTCTGGCTGTGCTCTGAATCGGGCTGTGCGGCTCTCCAAACACCTGATGACGGTCTCTCTCCGGTCCAGCCCTGTGGTGTCTGGGAGGTCGATTGGGTGGTGGAAGGTTGAAACACATAATGAGAATAAAACCTAAAAGTACTATGAAAACTAAAAGTACAAAACTAAAAGTCCATGATAATAGGCTTGTTCGAGATGCATCGGCGCTGCGCAGACCGATCGGCATATGACATCAATGCACCGCGAGAGTGATTCAAAAGCGTAAGGACTCGTATGCTCTCCAAATGCTCTCGCGGTACTTTGATGTCATGCGCCAATCGGTCTGCGCAGCACCGATGCATCTCGAACAAGCCTAATGAAACTAACAGAACATAATCTTGACAACACCACACGACACATGTCATCATGACACAAGTTTTTTCAAAAATCAATAAGAAGTGAAGTAATGTTCTTAAAATAGAGTTTTGAAATTCTAATGTTCTTTGAGAAATAATAATAAAAAAATATTATGCCAAACTACTTTTCAGTAATTTTGTTCTTTAATGAGGCTTCTTTCTTCATTATGATATCAGGATAGTTGTATCACCCTGATATTTTTGACTTTAATACTAAATTAAATATAATAATATATGATAGTTTTTAATTTATATTATATATGTATATATATATATATATATATATATATAGTATTAATATTAAAACATGCTCATCATAGATATGTATTTTAGTTATTATAAAAAAGAACACACTCACACACATACATTCATATTCTTACAGACACCTTCTCCAGACACATTAAGAGGAGGTGAGAAGACCTCGAGGTGACATGGAGTTGTAATGACTGTTCGGCTATCTACTCTGAAGATGACATCAGTTTGTACAAGTGGGAATGAGCGCATGTATTCACACACACTCAGTGAATGTACTAAAACAGCTTGGCAGGAGTTGATGTTATTGCTGTAATTACAACAGTGTCACCCCCATGAGGTGCTAATGTTTGGAGTAAGATGTCATCTCCATGACAACCATACTTAATGCTGTGCTGGGTTTCACCCAATCACAAATCAACAAAAGCAGTGCTAAGGGAAGCTACTTAAAAAATCATTCCTTGCCAAGATATAAGTTGCAATTTAACTACCCTTTAAATACCCGTGTCATTCCACAGATCCTTTCACACTCAAAGGGCATATGAGATCTGGGTGACAGCTGTGGCCTGTCTGTATTGGTGCCTGAGAAAATGTAATACAGTTCTGTGCTGGATGTGCTGCTTTTCACAACATCCTTATCACGTGCCAGCCACTTTAGTGGCCATTTTCCAAGTCTCCTAGAAAATCCAGCTTAGGCTGCTAGATGTGTTTTGGAACATGATAGCTAGTTCGGGTTGATCTTGGACAAGCAACAAACCAGCTACCAGCTGGTCTAACCAGCTTTAAAGGATTAGTTCACTTTCAAATGAAAATTACCCCAAGCTTTACTCACCCTCAAGCCATTCTAGATATATCGGAGATCGGAGATATATTAATAAATATCCTGACACATCCCAGCAGTGAGCGATACCAACAGGTATGAGCTAAAGAAAGTGCATCCATCCACATCTATCCATCATAAACGTCTACTCCACATGGCTCTGGGAGGTTAATAAAGTCCTTCTGAAGTGAAGCGATGTGCTTGTGTAAAAAAAAATATCCATATTTAACAAGTTATGAAGTAAAATATCTAGCTTCCACCAGACCGCCTTCCGTATTCAACTTTGGAAGAAAGTGCAACGCCTCTCGCAGTTCAAAAAGCTTACGCTACGTCCTACGCCTTCCCTATTCAACTTATGGAAAAAGCTTAACTGACGCAAAGCCAATTTCCATTTTTTTTGTGACTTGAATACAGAAGGCAGTCTGGTGGAAGCTAGATATTTTACATTTCCATAAATAAACTTGTTAAATATGGATTTTTTTTTTACACAAACGCATCGCTTCGCTTCAGAAGGCCTTTATTAACCCCCTGTAGCCGTGTGGAGTACGTTTATGATGGATGTGGATGTGGATGGAGACATTTTCTTCAGCTCATACTCGTGACCCTTGTTCACTGCCATTATAAAGCTCGGATGCATCAGGGTATTTATTAATATATCTCAGATTGTGTTCATCAGAAAGAAGAAAGTCATATACACTTGAGGGTGAGTAAAGCTTGGGGTAATTTTCATTTGAAAGTGAACTAATCCTTTAAGACGAAGACCTATCTGGTCAACCAGCTTAGATAATCACATGTATGTCTCACAGCTATTTATTAGTTGTGTGTGTTTAAATCTCGAAAAAAAAAAAAAATTTTTTACAGGGTTTGCTTATCTGCAAAACATCTTTAACCGTTTTTTGTCTTATGTTAGAATGACATTCAGCAGATGTTTTTACAACATTTATGATGTAGAATGTGTGTAAATCTGCTCTTTTCAAGATGTTTATCAGATGTTTGTACACAGTGAATAAAACGCAATGCTTTCCAGATATATTGTGAGCTTACTAGTTTGATTATTGCCTCGACTGTAGTATCGCGGCAATAATCAATACAGTAGTGTTTGCTAGAAAAAATATTTTGATATTGGAAAAGCTATACAATGCTGATAGTGTTAAGCTACTGAAAAATGTAATTAAGTTAGTAGCATCAACTTTTAGTTAATGTTCAACATTGCTAAAAGCTAATGCTAAAACTGTATTCAGGATATTCAACTAAATTAATTATTACAAAGTGGTTTTTAAAAAGAATATGTAAAAAAAATAAATAAATAAATGTGAGGCCACAGATCTTTTAAACACATAGTATGTTTTGGTAACAGCTACCCAGCTAACAGGGAACATTCTCAGAACTTTGGCTAACGTTCTTAAATGTATCTCAAAGTTCTGAACAAATGTTCTTCCAGTAATGTTAACAGAATGTTTGTTCAAAGTTAAAACAAACAAACAAGCACAAAAACGCTATTTATGCATCGTTCATGGAACCCTTTTTTTACCTGAAACATTTTTTTTTTCTTCTTCTTCTTCTTCTTAACTGAGTAGGTGTATAGTTCAGAGCTGTTCATGTTCATAGCTTACTGTTCTCGTATTTTCCTTCAGTCTTAAGTGTAAGTATTACAAACATGCACTCAGACACAGATTATGTGAATTGTCCCAGCATAAGCAAACTATAAACATTAATAATATCTGCATTAGCTGTATTAACTGTTCAATTATTTAAAAAAAAGAGGAGGATGGGACCTACGTTTACACCTGGTGTAACTTCCCCAAAAATGACTTCACCTTTCTGTCTTGGTCACTGCACATCAGAAGATTTCATAAAACGCTACAAAGGCATGTAATTTTGGGAGCGTTTCAAAGGGAGGTCAGGCTGGTATGTAGGAAAGTGCTTTGCCTAGGCTAAAACAACAGTCTAGCGAGAGCCGCCATGGTAACATCTGTATCCAATTACACACTACATCCTACCAGAGATCCGCGGTAACGAGAACAACGCGGAAGAGGCTGTGGGTCTAGGAGAGATGTCAAATTTAGGTTAACGCATGGTGCAAGAGCTGAGATGCTTCATTAAATGAGATGAGAAGACAATCAGAGACCAGACACAAGGATAGAAAGTTATTTTTGTCTGCTGTGAAGTGATATGACCTCCCATGCATGGCCTCTGCATCTGAGACCTGTGCTTGATTAAGGTGATTCGCTCAGCTTGATGTTTTCTTTTCATCTTTTACGTGCATTATTTGGTTAGACTGGTATTCTGACAAGGATTATGTTCTCAGCTTAACACTGTACATGCAGACAAAGGTTTTATGACACTCATGGATGCTACAACCACACAACAAGGAGTGCAAGGACAAGCACACATATGTATTCACGCAAGTTTATTGTGACATTAGAAAGAGTTATATTTATAATGCATTATTAGCATACTCAATAGTACACATTATATACTGAATACAGCCCACAATTTACAATAGTATGTGAAACAAAATGCAACAATAATTTTTAACAGTAGTATCCCAGCTAACAGAGAACGTTCTCAGAACTTTTCTAATGTTCTCGCAAGGTTCTCTCAAGTTACTTCCAGTAACATTAATAGAATGTTTGTTCTATTGTTGGTCTTTAATAATGTTCTCAAAACGTTTTATACATCATTCATTGAGCTTTTTTTTTTTTTTTTTTTTTCTCTGAAATGTTGTTGTTTGATGTTCATCAACAATTTTTAACTTGTTTCAGAACATTCAAAGAACATTCAGAGAACATTCAAAAGGAACATTCCCATAATGTTTGAAGAGTGATAAAATGTAATGTTTAATTAACGCTCGCATAACTAAGAAAACGTTTGTAAATCATTTTAAAAACTGGAGAACATTCAGAAATAATGTTAACTTAATGTTAGCTGGGCTTAAAACATTATTATGAGCATATTTATTTCCATAAGTACAAGAAAAGTTTAAAATGTAAAGACAGCAACCCTTAGATTAGGGAACACACATTCACTATTAACTAGTTGCTTATTAACATGCATATTACTAGCATATCGGCTGTTTATTAGCACTTATAAATCACATATTAATGCCTTAATCTGCATGACCATATATCCCTTTAATAATTTATAAGCTATTAATATGCTTGATGGAAAACTCCTAGATAATAGTGAATATGTGTTCCTTAATCTAAAGTGTTACCGTAATGACTATTTAAATGTCATGTGGTGTGTCCATCAAGTACACAATATTAAATGTAGTTCCAAACGTAGGTTCGGGAGGAGCCTAAACATTCAGTCCTGCCAATCATCATTATGAGCGTATATAAGCAGCAGTCACTGCGTCATCCCAGTGACAATTCTTCCAGCATCCCTCCTCCTCCCCATCTCTTCCTCTATTTCTCTTATTCTCCCTCTATGCAGTACTGTTATAGGGGGGTTTAACTCGGAGCTCGAGCCGAGCCTCGGGTTCGAGCCTCCTTCGAGGACAGCAAGCCAAGTTTGTTTTACCATTAACCATTCAGACTGAATGGGCAGGCAAACTTGTGAATTCATTTTTTGTGCAGTCTCACTATATGACATTTCACAACCTGAACTAACCTTTCCTTGTCATAAAAAGGTCAAATTATCTGATATTTAAAGAGATTTATTTACCTTGACACAGTCATCAGTCTACAGGGGTCCTTCTTATGATACCTTTTTTTTTTTCCCCCCCTGGTATAATGGTTTTCTTTTCAAGAAAATAATAATTCAGAAATTAAAAGAATGTTTATAATAGAAGAGGCGTATCCAAGTTATTGTATGACTTGCATTTTTAATGCACCATTGAATAAATTATAGATAGGAAAAATGCACCCAAATGTCATAGGTCAGGCAATGTCATACTATGTGCTCTGTTTACTGCAGAAATAGAAGGGAAAAAATCATGTATTGAACACACAAAGAGAAAAAGAGAACGTTATGGTGTTTGTTTCTGTGAAACTAGCCTGTTCTTAAGCATCAGCTGATACAGCACACTAACAGAAGAGAGCGTCACCTAACCTGACACATTCACCAGACAGCCACTGGCAAACACTGGGAGCATGTGACAGCTACAGTCACTGTGTGAAGATCCATTAATATAATAGGCATTCACAGAAATCACATGACTAAAAACATTCTGATTCATACTTCCTCAGATTAATCATCATTAACTGTACCATAAACTTTGTTCTGGTAGTTTAACAATAAATTAGTCTTTGCAGTCTTTGAAGTCGAGTAATTAGCCACAGGCTTTTTAAGTGTTTTAAGATTGATGCAGTAAGTCATCTCATGCAGAACTGCTGGAGCTGCACACTACGCAAAAGTACAAGGGCCGAGCAAGAGTCACAACATATACAAGAGTGTACATGTACATACACACTCAAGTGCACACTGTCTCCCTATGGCAGGGTTGCACTGGTGAAGTGACATTTACCTAATGTGGCTTTGAAGCACAATATCTCTGCTCAGCACAACTGAGTGTGATGAAGTCTGACTGCTTCAGCCTCTGACACTATTTCTGCTCTATTCACACATGCACAAACGCAACATATACAAACACCCAGAGGAAAAAATTATTGCTGAGAGATTGCTCTTTTATTACTCAAGAGATGCAATGGAGTTCTCAGTTAAGGTTCATGAAGGAATCGACCTTGTTTCAGAAATTTCTCCAAACATTCTGCAAGAGGAAAAAAATAGACAATTGTAGATATACAACATATATTAGTAGTGTACAGTATGATATACTGTATGTAAATGTAGTGTCAAAGTGCATCAGGGCAAGTTTGACGTTAATGACACTAAATGGTGTTGGTTCTTCAAGAATCGTGTTTCAGCACAATTTCTATATACAAATTTCAGAGCTGTGGTGGATGGTAGGTTTTCTTAACTTAAATTTTGGACTTTTCCTTTAGTTGTATGAAAAAGAGCAGCTTGGATATTCGTTCTGTGTTCCACTGAGGAAAGAAAGTAATTCAGGAAGGTGAGTACATGATAAGAAAATTTTAATTCTGGGGTGAATTATTACTTAAATTGTATTTAAAGCTGCAGTCTGTAAGTTTTGCCTCTTTGTCGCCATCTCTGTTTGAAACCTGCAATTGCAGTTATTTGCGGAATTATCAACTTTACGTGGGTTGTGCATAGGCACGGCTCCTCAGCACGGATGAATCTAATGTTTGCTGTCAGTCACCACATCAGTGTGGATACTGTACTTCGGAATAACAGATTCTACATCTTGGAAATATGACCAAAATAAGAATTTTCACTGGAAAATGTCATCTGAACAAGTAACATGTCTGACAGCTGTCACTGATGATTGTCAGTTGGCCCTTTCTGGATTACAATCCGCCATCAAAATGATAAGTTTAATTATTGCAGCTGATGTGAGAAAAGGCTATAAATGATCCACCGCCTGTAGCATCCTCACATGCTATATACATGCCTACTAGTTGGGACTCCTTCTCTATGGAAATAGATGTGATGTAATGATGCAAAGACGAACGACTGCATGCTCGAATTTCTCACGGAAACCCACCAGTACCATCCAGATTAGGAAACATTATTACAAGCTTACCGTTGTGAATCGGGCTAAGGTAAGGAGATAGTTTTGAACACTGGTTGGTTATGTACTTGCTCAAAAATCGATATTGGATCATTTTTAACCAAAAAAAAGTTACGGACAGCAGCTTTAACCTGTAATATTCAAAACAATCCATTCTTAAAATGAAACCCAAAAATGAAAATTCTGTCATTAATTACTCACCCTCATCCTCATGTCATTCCGCACCCATAAAACTGAGTTGGCATTCTGACGTATAACCTAGAAGCGCTGAACATTAACAACGTAGGAGAATGACACAGAAGAGAAGATATTGTTGAATAAAGTCGTTATTTTTGTTTTGTTTTTGCGCACAAAACGTGTTTTCGTCACTTCTTAACATTAAGTTTGAACAACTGCACTGTGTTATGGGGGATTAAAAAAAATCTGACTATAAGTATAAAATAATATACATTTGAGGTTTACTGAAAAATACTCAACTATATACTGTACAAATACAGTAGTTTAAGATTGTAGGGTACTGCTTAATGGAAGTGCGATGTCTCTGAGAAGCTCTGTTGGGTTACTATAGGCCCTGTTTACACCTGGTATTAAGATGCATTTTGGTCGATCAGATCACAATGCTAAATACAGGTGTAAACGGGGTCTATCTTTTGAGCTTGTCCACTTTCAACCACTTCCAGAGGTAGTCGAAAATGCATTCGACTGGATTGCTTTCGTACTGTAGACGCTCATGTGGTCGAATGTGTTCGAACAGCCACAAAAGACCACCTACTCTTCGCCTACTGACCTAATGTGTAAACATTGTGGGAAGCTCGCTAGCCAGACAGGATTTTACTTTGTTGGCTGAAGACCCAAGTTTTATTGGACAAAAAACATACCAAGCACAATTCTCTCACCATTCCTGATTTCTAACACGCACTCACAGTGTTTGGCATAATCTTGCGGCTATCAGGGCAGGAACGAAAGCTGATGCTCTCCATGTGTTTTTCCGTCGTCTCGGGGCGTGTTCATATGTAAATTGTGCACGCTTATTTTGTCCATTAGATAGAAAGATCTGAAAAAGTCCATACATTTACCCACTCATAGACCCTCCCCTCAAAAAAATCAGGACAGAAGTGGTTGTAAGTGGACAAAAGAGAGTTTAAATGGGTATATGTCTCCCTCGTCTACTTGTGATCTGATCGACCAAAACACATCTTAATTTCCAGGTGAAAAAAAGTACACTTCCATAATGTGCTCTATTTTCGCACACTGATTTTGTACTTAATATACTAAAAATTCTTCTTTAGTACTTCTTAAGATAATCTTAAGAACATCTAAGTGTACTCAACTGTGCTATTTTGAGACACCATGAGATGAACTAAAATGTGCCTTTAATTTACTATCTCTGTATTTAAAAAATGTATTTAGTTGCCACTTATAGTATACTTGAACCCATAGTGTACTACAAGTGGTAACTAAATACATTTTTTAATACAGAGATAGTATATTAAAAGCACATTTTACAATATCTCACAGAAGTGAGTACACCCCTCACATTTTTGTAAATATTTTATTATATTTTTTCATGTGACAACACTGAAGAAATGATGCTTTGCTACAATGTAAAGTAGTGAGTGTACAGCTTGTATAACAGTGTAAATTTGCTGCCCCCTCAAAATAACTCAACACACAGCCATTAATGTCTCAACCGCTGGCCACAAAAGTGAGTACACCCCTAAGTGAAAATGTCCAAATTGGGCCCAGTTAGCCATTTTCTCTCCCTGGTGTCATGTGACTTGTTAGTGTTACAAGGTCTCGGGTGTGAATGGGAAGCAGGTGTGTAAAATTTGGTGTTATCGCTCTCACTCTCACATACTGGTCACTGGAAGTTCAACATGGCACCTCATGGCAAAGAACTCTCTGAGGATCTGAAAAAAAGAATTGTTGCTCTACATAAAGATGGCGTAGGCTATAAGAAGATTGCCAAGACCCTGAAACAGAGCTGCAGCATGGTAGCCAAGATCATACAGCGGTTTAACAGGACAGGTTCCACTCAGAACAGGCCTCACCATGGTCAACCAAAGAAGTTGAGTGCATGTTCTCAGCGTCATATCCAGAGGTTGTGTTTGGGAAATAGATGTATGAGTGCTGCCAGCATTGCTGCAGAGGTTGAAGGGGTGGGGGCTCAGCCTGTCAGTGCTCAGACCATACGCCACACACTGCATCAAATTGGTCTGCATGGCTGTCGTCCCAGAAGGAAGCCTCTTCTAAAGATGATGCACAAGAAAGCCCGCAAACAGTTTGCTGAAGACAAGCAGACTAAGGAACCATGTCTGATGGTTGGTCTGATGAGACCAAGATAAATTTATTTGGTTCATATGGTGTCAACCAGGTGAGGAGTACAAAGACAAGTGTGTCTTGCCTACAGTCAAGCATGGTGGTGGGAGTGTCATGGTCTGGGGCTGCATGAGTGCTGCCGGCAATGGGAAGCTACAGTTCATTGAGGGAACCATGAATGCCAACAGAGCATGATCCCCTCCCTTCGGAGACTGGGCCGCAGGGCAGTATTCCAACATGATACACTCTAAAAAATGCTGGGTTAAATATGGACAAACCCAGGGATTGGGTTGTTTTCACCCAGCCATTTTTTTCAACCAATTTTGGATTTATTTTTTTAGCCAGCAATATATTAATATAGTAAAAGGCATGTTTTTGCTCACCCCTAAATAGGGGCAAATTTTTGGGGTATTTTAATATGAAACTTGACCAGACCAGAGACTTATATTACATCTTGTGAAAGAGGGCATAATAGGTGTCCTTTAACCCAACCTGCTGGGTTTGTCCATATTTAACCCAACTTGGGTTGTTTTTAACCCAGCATTTTTTAGAGTGTAAGGACCCCAAACACACCTCCAAGACAACCACTGCCTTGCTAAAGAAGCTGAGGGTAAAGGTGATGGACTGGCCAAGCATGTCTCCAGACCTAAACCCTATTGAGCATCTGTGGGGCATTCTCAAATGGAAGGTGGAGGAGCGCAAGGTCTCTAACATCCACCAGCTCCGTGATGTCGTCATGGAGGAGTGGAAGAGGACTCCAGTGGCAACCTCTGAAGATCTGGTGAACTCCATGCCCAAAAGGGTTAAGGCAGTGCTGGACAATAATGGTGGCCACACAAAGTATTGACACTTTGGGCCCAATTTGGACATTTTCACTTAGGGGTGTACTCACTTTTGTGGCCAGCGGTTTAGACATTAATGGCTGTGTGTTGAGTTATTTTGAGGGGACAGCAAATTTACACTGTTATACAAGCTGTACACTCACTACTTTACATTGTAGCAAAGTGTCATTTCTTCAGTGTTGTCACATGAAAAGTTATAATAAAATATTTACAAAAATGTGAGGGGTGTACTCACTTCTGTGAGATGCTGTAGTTCATATTTCATGGTGTCTCAAAATAGCACAGTTGAGTACACTAAGATGTTCTTAAGATTATCTTAAGAAGTACTAAAGAAGATTTTTAGTATATTAGGTACAAACTTAGTGCGCAGAAATAGAGCATTTTATGTATATTATAGAAATTTACTTTTTTTTCACCTGGGGGGCCATAGTAATGCAACTTCTCTGATTGGTCAATGCCTCTGTCTTAAAAGGTTTATACAATATTGTTAAAAATCACTTTCTCTTTAAAAAAAAATTAATGGGGTTTTTACTTTCCAATACCCAGATGCCATTCTCTATTTTTAGACCTGACTATGAGAGAAGCAGGATGTTCACTGTGAGAAAAGTCGTAGGTGAAGTGTGTAAGGAATTAGTCACAGCAAAGTGTGTGAAATGATGTTAACTGCGCTGTGCACACTGTATATAGTGTTGAATGACTCTCACTGAGCAATGACACAGGAATAGGTCATTTATGAGATGAGTAAGGGTTAACAACATCAAAATGTCAAACACACCATGATGAGATAGTACAAGATGTTTGTGGTCCGATCGGATGTGTGGGTGTGGAAGTGGGTATTTACGATGTGTTTGTGTACAGTAACACTAACAAATATGTGCGACTGGGAAGATTAATTTGTGTTGGGGTCACCACAGAGACAGCGTGGGCCGTCTTGCTGCATATTCCTGTGTGAGACACATTAATGACTCAGAGATTGGAAGTCCCAGATGGGGGCCAGCCCATCCTTCCAATGGCATGAGAATTCCT
This sequence comes from Ctenopharyngodon idella, assembly GCF_019924925.1. Taxonomy (NCBI): domain Eukaryota; kingdom Metazoa; phylum Chordata; class Actinopteri; order Cypriniformes; family Xenocyprididae; genus Ctenopharyngodon; species Ctenopharyngodon idella. Next base: position 8,903,899 of record NC_067224.1, on the reverse strand, counting down.
TTGCTTGGGCAGGGAGTTTGTTTCCTTTGGCCACTGTTGCACCGTACCCAAAGGACCAGTGCATACTCTCAGACTACGACTTCCTTTGCTCCCATAGCCCGAAAACAGCCCACCCTCTCACCCTAGTTTTATCTAAACATCCATCTATACCAGATCTCAGTAGTGATTGGGCCTTTCATCTCAAATCATACAGCACCAAATGCAGTGTTTACTGTATGGCGTTTCCACCCCCGACCCAGATCCACTTCACCCCCACAGTGCCATTCAAATATGAAAGGGTAGGAGGAATGATAAATCAGTTCCCCATGTGGTCACAACACCTTCTAATCAACTGCTCAGGACTTCAACCTATCTGATAGGTTCATACCCAAGATGTCAACAGTTTTATGCTATTTGCGACTATAGTGCCCCCTGTGGCAACACTGACAAAGCACATAAAAGTCACATTAAGAATTGTGTTCTGACGCATTTCGGAACACAACAGTGCACAAAAACAATCATACATCAAAATGTCTGTGTCCACTTATTTGTGTAGAGTATGTTTCAGGCTTTAGTCCATTATCCGCTGTTCATTTACAGTACATTGTTATCTTGAGAGGGGTCCCTACTTGAAACGTTCAGCTTTAGTTTAAACTAGTCTGCTCATTTTGTTATTGCGATGCTCACATGTTAAGTGTTGATTCCACATCACCTCTGGAGCGAGATAAATATTTAGACAGGGCCTTCTGTCGTGTGTGCGTGCATGACTATAATGTGGAGAGAAAACGGCACATCAGTCTCAGAGTGACATCTGAGAGAGACATGGGACATCTGGTGACCCATGCGCATCCCTATCCAGGGCTGTAAAATCAGGTGACAGCCCGCTCAGCCAAATGCTATGCACAATTCAGAATCAACTCATCCGCATGGTTCACATTTATTCCACATTCGTTGGTGATCTGTTAACACATTTCATGGCCTGACAGCTTTCAATAACAAAACATTTATGCTCGTATTTTATTGCACACATACTATATGGGTCTTCTCATTTCAGCTGAATTCATCTGTTTACTTTGCTTTTAAGCTGTTTAAAAGTAACTTAAGGGTAATTTCTACAAAATGTTGTGGGCCAATCCTGTCCGTTAGAAGTGTCATACCCACTCATATTACTCAAATGGACTTTAAATGCAACTGTTTTGTATTTTTTGTTAATTAAATACTTTATTGTCTCTCTGTAGCCCACAACAGTGACTTTCACCTGCGGACTTGTCTAAACATTAATATTAGTATGAATTAACATTCACAGCTCAGTTCTGTAGCATCAGTGGCGAGTACCATGCTACCCGCAAATGCGACGATGGCCCACACCTCTGTGCACTGCACGTGTGGCGGACAAAATGAGGTACATCAGGTGGGTTGCATCTGCGTCACCATATGCCCTCCGCATAGTTCCTTGGGGACGGCTGACGGCACTCACCCAGCTGCTTCCTCTATCACCTCAGCTTGCGTACAGTTACGCCACACGATGAGTCTGGCCTGCTTGTGTCGGGGCATCTGCAGTCTGTACTATAAGTGAAATTGCCTAGAGCTTTTCAGGGTGCTAAGTTAATACTATGAGACAGATCATAGATTCTAATGTACAGGGCAAGTGAGTGTTCAAATGCGCTTAGATGGATATAATGAAGGTTAATGGGCAGAAGATAGAGGGACAGGGGTGTAAAATATTAGAGGAATGCATCTGGCTAAATTAGGAATATCATGTGAACACACTTCAGTCAGGATCATCCGTCCCACTTTATATTAGGTGGCCTTAACTACTATTACATAAAAAATAAATACCATGTACCTACTGTGTTCATATTGTATTGCAAAACACTTTTGCTACTATTGAGGTGGGATACGAGTAAGGTTAGTCAAGTCAAGTCAAGTCATCTTCATTTATATAGCGCTTTTTACAATACAGATTGTTTCAAAGCAGCTTCACAGTGAAAATAGAAAAATTAGTAGATTATTTTGGCTTTACAGCAGCTCTAGGAAAAAGTTATTATCGAGTGACTGAATCACTTCTGTTGTAAAAATCATTAATTATTAACTTAGGGGCCACTTAAATGACACCTTTTTAACTGAAAACAAAAGACTTTTAATGTGTTCTCGAGTATGAATGTGTATGTGCTAAGACGTTTAGTCTTTTTTACAAAGTGACATTGCCAAATTAAATTGTCTGGCCCGCATAATACAGAATTATTAATCGTTTCTGCGGATCCATGCAAACTTGAATCATTTTGATAAGGTTTTATCTATACATAGGGAAAGGAAAGGGAAGGAGGCCTTCGCAGGGGATAGTTTAGTTGACACTTCAGGGCTGCGTTGTCATCGTGTCTAGGTGCAGCTCCTTCATCTCATCTGGATACGGCCTGGATCTGGCAGACTACGGTAAACCTCGGAATAAACAGAGAGAGACTAATATTAGCGTAGACGCCATTCTTCTTATGATGTAGCGAGTACATCAGGCGTTATGGGAATTGTTCCCAGTTCCGGCTGACCTCATTTATGCAGCCTAACAATTTACATGATTTGAATTATAGAAGTAGATAATGTGTTATGTGTATGCCAGGTTAAAGAGATGTGTTTTTAGTCTATATTTAAACTGACAGAGTGTGTCTGCTTCCTGAACAATGCTAGGAAGACATTGTTCCAAAGTTTAGGTGCTAAAAAGGAAAAAGATCTACTGCCTGTGGTTGATTTTGATATTCTAGGTATTATCAACTGGCCAGAATTTTGAAATCGCAATAGACGTGAAGGATTATAATGTGTTAAGAGCTCGCACAAGTACTGGGGAGCTAAACCATTTAGTGCTTTGTAAGTAATTAGCAAGATTTTAACATTTATACGATGTTTAACAGGGCGCCAATGCAGTGTTGACAGAACTGGAGAGTTGGCAGAGCTGGAGTTTGTTTATTAGGCGTGTAGGGCAACCACCCAGTAAAGCATTACAGTAATCTAGCCTTGAGGTCATTAGGGACAAATTTGGTGGTATGGGTAGGTTTAAAGGTGGGTTAAGATGTAAGGGATGGGTCAACGGTGTAATTTTAAATGTAATTACATAAATTAATTACAGATGAAATAACATGCAGGTATTTTTTTTTTTTAAATATAAGTACAATGTAAAAACATGTATGTACACAGACGTATAATGCACAATAAGTGTGCTGTATCAAATGATTAATTTAAATGTAAGTACATAGTAGTTAAGGCCACCTAATATAAAGTGGGACCGGATCATCTAATACAGAGATCTTCATCCCTGCTCCTGGAGACGCACTGTCCCAACCCTAATCAAAAATACCTGAACCAGCTAATTTAAGATCTTCAGGATCGCTAGAAAATCACAGGTAGGTGTGTTTAAGCAGGTTGGAAATAAACTTTGCAGTACAGTGGGTCTCCAAAAGCAGAGTTGAAGACCTAATAGTCTTTATTTTCATTCCAGAACAGGGGTGTCCAATCATTTTTCTAGAGGGCCACTTTCCTGTAGAGTTTAGCTTCAACACAGCTCCCTGGAAGTTTCTGGTCAAGACCTTGATTAGCTGGTTCAGGTAAGTTTAATTAGGAATAGAGCTAAATTTTGCTGGAAGGTGACCCTCCAAGAGCAGGATTGGACACCCCTGTACTTGAAGTATAGGACAGCTGGTCCAGGCAGTGCCAGTTGTAATCTGCACAGCTGCTACTGAAAGTGGCATGTGTGCGGAAGCCATATGAAAGGAAAATCACAAATGAGATCTCTTTAATATCTAAAGCACACATAGAAATGAAGAGCAAATGGAGACTTGCTTAAAAGAATAGTTCTTCCAAAAATAAAAGTTCTGTCATCATTTACTCAACTTCATGTTACTTCGAACTTGTACTAATGCTTAACCCTGTAAAACAAAATCTTCGGACAAGCATTGGCACTGGCACCAGCACAATTTTAGTTGAAAGGGGGATGAAGAAGACTGAATTGAGATGCTGAATTGATTATCTTTATGAATATTTTCACATTTGTTGATGATGTCTGATATATGATTTTTTTTTTTTTTTCACATAACACTATGCCACATACCTTGGCCATGAACACCAGCAGTTCACTCATCTTTCACAGCCCTTTAAGGATAAGGCCCTGGAGATTCCAGACTGCAACCTTTTATTCCAAACAAGAGCAAGACGAAGATGGGCTGGCTCCAGTTTGTTTACTGAAAGCCCCTTTGAGATTCCTCTCGGATACACAATAATGCAATGCGAAACAGAGCTGGCGCAAGAGTCTGTGCAGCCTCAGGCGTTGATTTTATGATTTTCTTGCTGTTTGTTTGTCTTTGTTCAAGGCTAGGATGGGTGTCTGTGGTATGGCCCCTTTCTTGCCTCCTCTCCCAGCCTCGCCTTTCCCGCGCTAAATGATCCTTTCATTTCCTCTTAGACTCGTCTGCCCTCAGGGCTGAGCAATGGGCCCTGTGGCCCTTCGCGCTGCATGTGAAGTTCACAGCTCGTCCTCCATTGGGCAGAACCTCTATCAAAATGCACTTCCTGTCTGAGCCCCACTTACGTGAGATTGCCCAGGGCCGAGGCGGCAGCCTTGACTCAAATACCGCTATGTGAAGCTTAGCACCAAGCAATCATCTATGCTCACCAGTTCACCATATGCAGGGTTTAAACTAGGATTTTGGAGGAGGGGAAAACCTAAAACCTTAAAATGTAATGCACAAGATATGACATGGGTTGGTTCAATGGCATGATACTTTTCTGACATCTTAATGTTTTTTTAAACTATTTTTAATGCAAGCTGTCCCAAGTTCAAACCCCTCATACACCACAAGAAATATAAGTCATGATAGCTTATGTTTTTACATTTACATTTTTTACATTACACCTTAACTCATCAAAATAATGAAAGAAATTTCAGCTTTTTTTGTTATATAAGATTCAACTGTTTTGAAGACAGATCAATATCATTTAAGTTGAAATGATTTGTACAGCCAATTTGATTACACTTAAAAAATTTAAGGCAGCAACTAAACTTAAGTTTTATGGTTGAAATATGTGGAGATTTTTTTTTATATATAGTGGGGTAACACAGCGTCATTTTAGATGGTTAAAACAATCATACTAAATACATTTGAGTGTTTTGAAAGTTATGTTATAACGTTACTATGTGCGTTCGTTTGATATCTAGATCGATATTAGTAAAACTGGAAATCAAAGGGAGTGCAGATATGATATCACTGATAGGTGACGCAATGACATGGTCTGTGTCCTGGTTAAAATTGCTGATTTCTCTGGTTTTAAACACTGTTGGAAACATTTGGGATAATGTAAGTTCACAAGTCAACAAAATATATAACATTGTTCTAGTGGCTTTTAGATATTTAAACCTAACAATCTTACATATTGTGCCTTTAAATAAATCAAGAACAATTTTAGAAACAGGGTGTATTTGGTTACATTTTGGGAAGTGCATTGTTTAATTTAATGAACTTTAAAGTTTTTTTTTGTTTGTTTGTTTTTTTGAGTGAATACACTCACTAAATGAAGATGGAATGTGGAAACTGGAAAATACTGGAAATTTAATGGATTGACAAGCAATAATAACAGTTTTTAATTTTGTTTAATTGAAGGTGCCATTCTTCCGGATAGTTCCCCTAACTGACCCAAACACCTCTTGCCCCATTCCCCCATCCAAAACCCCACCCTAACCCCCTCCTCTCATCCTCAGAGACCTGGCTCCGGAACTGACTTAGGAAGTCCCTTAATGGTTACCAAACTGTGGGGGAACTGCGTACGCTCAGCGAGGACTAAACATATGTTTAGAGGAGACAACATCAGCAATCACCACTTGACCCCAGCGCTCATACTTCTGTTTTCCTCCCCCTCAGACAGGAGAAAAAACTCAGAACGGGTAATATAATCAACCAAAAGCACAAAACCAGAGAGGAGGCGCTGTGAACATGCCCAGTTCCAGATGTACGGGCAGCCAAGTGTCGAGACAAGGCTGAAAAGAGGAACTGTTAGGATGTCGAGGAGGAATTAAATGGAATTAAAAGGAAATAAAGATGAAATGATGCAGGATGAAACTTCAAACTCACATGAGATCTTTTTAATATCTCAATTATATCTCCCAAACAGCAAACAAGATTTTTCAGATTCGATCTATGATTTCAGAAAAGATCTCAACAAAATCTCAAAGTGTGCTCAGATTTGCCAGTATACCAAAATCTACCAAAGGTCAAGATATATTCCTGTTTATGCTTTGAATATACTATTTAGTGCCATACAACAACAACAATAGTCAAATATGCATGACTACATACACAAAATCACACTCACACACATTAAGTAAAGTGATTTAATACAGATGTTCAACCGTGAAGAAAAAAAAATAGTTGGGAGGGGAAACTGACCAAAGAGTGAGAACAAATTGCTCATGTCTGTGACTTCACGTTCAATGTGTAAATAAGATGTTCAAAGAAAACAATACAGAGTTATACCGAAACATCCCTGAAATCTCTTGCTCCCTCGGGAAGCCGTTTCTCATCGTTTTTCATTAACCTCATGCTGCGTGTCTCCAGAGGCCATTATTTACAACAGATGAAGAAGAGGTGTGTGGAAAAGCTCTGGTTGCTTTCTCCCTTGTACACTGACATCGGGTACCTCATGGGTCTGTATTTAAATCTCGGTTTTTAAGGCCTGTTCACATCAAGGTCAAAACTATAATGATAGCTATAATTATTAAGTTTTAATAATTGTTCTAAATGTATGAGAATAGAAACGCCCACACCAAAACTATAACGATAACATCACAGAGGAACAATATAGTTGGAATCACTTTCAGAACAACCAGCTGATGAACAATAAAAAACATTGATAGCCAATCAGAATTGATCAGAGATTGAGCAGTTAAAGTGACAGATGACAAAAGCATATACTTATACAATAAACAGTGCCTTTGTATGGATACTACAGTATATATTTATTGTCAGTTATCTTTATAGTTATCATTCTTGTTGATTTGGGTAGCAGCCAAAAGGGAAAAATCCTGACTGTCAAAGACGTTGTCATAACTGCACTATTCTACCCACCAAATTATGCCAATTAAAATAAATCATGCACTTTGTTTTCTTCATTATTATTACATACTATTATTACTACATTAGCAATGATAAAACAGCTTTAAAAATAGCTTAAGTCTCCGATCAGTGAGGGACATGTGCAAAAGCTTTTCCTCATTTCATGGACTCAGTCAGGCATGTGCTAACAAATGGCTGTGAGTTGACTGAGAGAACATCTCAAAGGAAGAAACATGAGGTGACAATGCAAGTGATAAATTCATTTCAGTGTGGAAAAGGTGTAATCATTTGAGAATAGTTACTCATTGCCAGGTATTACTCAGACCCAGCTGTGGAGCACACACACACACACACATACACATGCACATAAACACACACATCTATCTATCATCCTCCCCTCTGTCCACCCTCACAAATGTTTAGTCACTCACATCTAGTTACCGATGAATTAAAAAAACACCCCCTGAAAAACCCTGACGGAAAAAATAATGATGGGAGTTTTCGGTTCACTGTCTAAGGTCAGGTATCAGTGCTAATATTTGGCTGAAAAATGTCACATTAACTATTTAATTACAAAACATCACCAAGCTCCCATTTAAGCATGTAGATATCTTATGCCTGCTTTGTCACTGAACAAGTTCAACAAAATGAACATTCACAAAACTGAATGTTAAACTACATGTAACATGTGATCCATGTGGAAACCTCTCAATTAGCTTGTTTTATTTTAGTCAAAAATATAATTTAATCTGATATATACATTGTATGTTGTATTTAATATACATACTGAATATACATTATGATAAACCAAAAACTTTTTTTTTATGAAAATGATGTCATGGTTTATTTTACCTCATGTAAATAATTTTGTAATATTCCTTTAAAGAACTGCGGAGTTTTATCATTTTTTTCTGTTGTTTTGTTTGGTGGTTCCAAAATTAGAATTCTTAAAATTCTTAAACAGAACCACTTTATGGAACCACATCCTTGCTAAATTTTTTGAAAATAATCATTCATAACTACAAAAAAGAAAAAAAGAAAAACATAGATAAACATTTTTTCCGGAAGCAATTTTGTGAGCCGGGTTAGATTTCCCAGTAGAAATCATCAGCTTGGAGGAAATCATTTAGTCTCAGTAAGTGGCAGACAGCATCCTGATCTCACTGCTCTGGCTCCAGTCTCAGAACAGCTCCTGAGCGCTCTGCAGTCTCTCAGCCCAGGACTATATAAACACTGCTTTAAGAGGGCAGACATAATCCTTGTGTGGCCTCTAGATTCTTTTATGTTCATGAGCAACGTTTCAGAAATCTTTAGAGGAAGAAAGAAACTTGAGGAAGAGAGAGACGATAGAAATAAAGTGACATCTAAAAAAAGAGATAACACAAGATAAGCTGAAGCAGGGGAGAATAAATATCCATTTCTACAGAACACCCCTTAATCAAGTAACACTTATTTGTTTCATAATGCCATGATCCAGGCATAATGTTCAGGAAAAAAAATCTTATTTTTTTTTTATATTGCACTGGCTAATATGGCAGTCATTTTGAAATTATACTGACACCTAGTGGTGTGGAAGAGGCATCATGCAAAAGCAAAAGTTTTCAGTTACTGATACCTTTATAAAACTTTTCTATTTACAGTCAGCATTAATTTATACATTTCATATTCTGATATGACTTGTCTTCATCTTATGTTTACATCACTTTACACACTTTTTTCCCTATTCAATCCTACTCATTTCTGTGTAAAACTTTTCTAATAAAAGAAAAATAAATTGCTTCTGAACATTGTGCCACAATAATTATAAAGGAACATACTATAAAAAAAAATGCTGCATGTGTAACTGAACTTTTCTCCATCTTTTTTTTTTTTTTTTTTTTTTCGGATAGTTCCAGTCAAAGCAGTCAAATGTATACCCACAGATGATTTTGGGCCTTTCATTGACAGTGAGAAGTGTTTGTTTGGGCTCTGGCACGTACACATCTATTGCTTATTTAGTAGATTTTGTCCGGCTGATTTGACTATCTGAGCAGATTCAGTGTTTGGCTGTTAGAATGTCCTACGGGAGATGATCCAGTTTAAGCGTTGTTTTGTGTGTGTGTCCAATTAAGATATGGGTGGAGTGGACATGGGCTACAAGACATGTAAGACGTGCCATATCTGCATTCAGTGCCAAAACGTAAACACATTAAGAGAGTTTGACCTCACAAATCTCCTAGCAGCTGAATCAAGAGTAACACAGCCCCACAAATCTCCCTTTGTGTCTTCACTCTGAGGAGTATGTTTTCTGGACTTTGATAGACTGAATCTAATGTGGACATATGGAGGACGTGACTGTCCAATAGTTGTGGAAAACGAAACCATATTTTTTTGTTTTCAGAACAGCCCAACAGAACTGACAGAGTCATTTTCGACACCATCCCTCTCCCTTTCATTTCCCTCCCTGTCCACAGAGCTACAAAACAGAAACATGACTACATGTTACATGGCTGAGGCATGTAAAATAGCTGGCTTCTACCTTGACGTGTATTGTACATGCTTTATCAAAAACACATGCTCGCCTGACTTTTTATTTTGTCTTGGCAATTTGACATAAGCACAGCTCACTCAAAATGCCACTGCCTTGTGTAAACAGTGGAGATCACAGAGCTGAGGGCGGACAAATCATTAAAGCTTCTCCCTTGTTCATTAAAGTCTTCTTTCTTTCTTTCTTTTTTTTCTTTCTTTCTTTCTTTCTTTCTTTCTTTTGCTATTTTGTGAATATGGTGTTTTAGGCACATAGTGTAGCAACCCCTACAGCCGTGACTATATGCATAATATAGCATGGCATTGAAGAAATTTTTCATTAATAACATTTTATTAAACATCATTGTCATCCTTCCACTCAAATATATAGTCCTTGAGAGTCACTGGATTGTTAAGACTCTTGAGAGTCACTTTGTTAATTTTATTTAATGTGCATGGTAACACTTTATTTTAGGGTCTTTTAATTAATTGCTTATTACCATGCATATTACTAGAATATTGGCTGTTTATTAGTAATTATTAAGCACATATTAATGCCTTATTCTGCATGACCTTATTCTACATTCTTAATCCTACCCAATACCCAAACCTAACAACTACCTTACTAACTATTAATAAGCAGTAAATTAGGAGTTTACTGAGAGAAAAGTCATAGCTAATAGTGAATACATGTTCCTTATACTAAAGTGTTACCGTGTGCACTTGTAGTGTGCTTCAAATCTTAAAAATGAAATAAATATAAAAAAAAAAGCACTTGCAGATAATACAATATTTAATAATAAGAAATAAAAGACCACTTAGTGTACTTAAAATAGTACTCTTTAATGAATGTTTCGGTAACACTTCATTTTAGTGTCATTGTTACACATGTTACATGTAATTACTGTAGTAATAACTAGAAATTTTGCATAATTACATGCAATTAACCCTAAACCAACCCTCATCCTAACCCTAAACCTATAGTAAGTACATGCAGTTAATTAATATTACTCAGTACTTAAATGTATAATTACACTGTCTGTAATACTGACACCTTAAAATGTAATCAATGTTTCTTATTACAATTAAGTATACTTTTAGAAAATACACTTTGATATTTTTACAAAGTACATTTTAAGTCATTATGTTTTCTTTTGTCATGCTTTAAAGAAGTATAATTATTTTGATGTGTGGACTAACATAAAGCACATGTAACAAACTTGATTATAATGTTAACATTCAAAGTTAATATATTTTAAATGTACTGACTTGCAAAATTTGTAATCATCATTACAAATGTGTAATTACAAATATGTTTTAAATACATGACAATAGAAATTACATTACAGTATACTTTTGTTTACCATAAATGCTTGTCAAGCGGTACACTTTAACATATTTCAAAGACAATATAATTAATTATGAAATGGCTTATAAAGATGCATTTATAGGGTTAGTTCAGCCAAAAATGAAAAGAAAAAGAGAAAAAATCAATTACTCACCCCCATGTTGTTCCAAACCCATAAGACTTTCATCCATCTTCAAAACACAAATGAAGATATTATAATGAAATCTGAGTGATTTCTGTCCCTCCATTGACAGCTACGCAACTACCACTTTGATGCTTCAAAAAGTGCATAAAGAGATTGTAAAACCAATCCATATGAATCGAACAGTTTAGTCCAGATTTTCCAAAGAGACACAATCACTTTATATGATGAACAGACAGAATTTAGGCTTTTATTCATATATAAACATTGAGTAACAAACATCATTGGTTCTTGCGGAAGCTCAAACATGCTGTGTAACACATGAGAATGAACCTCACATTTCAAGAAAGCATGCTTGAGCTTTGTCTCTTTATGAACTTTTTGAAGTGTCAAAGTGGTAGTTGCATGGACTGTCAATGGAGAGAGAGAAATCTCTCAGATTTCATTAAAATATATTAATTTGTGTTTTGAAGATGAACGAAAGTCTTATGGGTTTGGAATGACATGAGGGTGAGTAAATGATGAGAGAATTTTCATTAAGGGTGAACTATCCCTTTAAGTCCTATTTAAGTAGGTCAAAATAGCATGCTAAAAAGTTCAGCTAATTGCTGTTATTATAAATTTACTCATTTTTTGAAAGCATTACATTAAATTTGCACTTGTATATTTTGCACAATTTGCACAAGTATATTCTTTTAAAGTATATTATTTCTGTACTTTTTAAAAGTATAAGTGTACTTCTTTTCACAAGAGTGAACAGAATCCAGGACCAGAACTATGTAATCTAAACATAATAGTATGAATTTTTCCAAATGACAAAATGTTTTAAAGACCCCAAAGAACATCATTTGTTTCTTTCTCTCTCTCTCTTTTTTTAATTAATTTGTCATACTGCAGGACTAACTAACTATACTAACACTATAATTATTCTGCACAGTCTCACAATTAATAGAGCTCATAAAAACTACACAACAATTAGACAAAAAAAATCAGGACACAATTCAAAATAGTTTTAGGATATAACATCCCCCTGCAGGACAACGGTATGACATGTCATGTGAACTGCACTTGTGTATTCTGTGTCTTAAACAATAGCAGACCCTTCTCCTCCTCATTGTCACCTGCCTGTGGTTCCTTATGAGTATGGCCAGGCTACTCAGAATGAATACACAAAGACCTGCTCTGTGCCTCACAGGAACAGGTGATTAGATATCATCTTCCCTTACTGCCGACCCATCTGCACAAATAAACGCTCACAGGAAACGACCTGTCGCCCCAGAAACATGCAAGAATGATACTGGCCTGGAGGGAGAGGGAGCGTGGATGGGTTGTATCTGGTTGGAGTTAAGGTTGACTCAACACACTGTTGTGTACTTGGATCCACAATACTAATGGTATTTCATTAAACAATGTGATATTCGTTTACTGTTAATAGCTCCATAACTGCTAAAGGTTATAACAGTATTTCACAAAGACTGGTCTCTTAGAAGAGGTTATTTCAGACCTTAGAGGTTAGCCTAGCAGGCCATAATTTCTGTCCATTACATTAAGATGAACAGTTTACGATTCCATTTTAAGTTATTATATCTGGTTGTAAATAAAAGTTACAGTAGCTTTCTAAAAGGATCCATTGTGCTTGCTGAATGAGCTTTATGTCAAATGTAAGATTTTTGTAAAGAGACACAATATGGCCTCACTCCAACCAATCTTTATCTAATAAGATTTTCAATGCACGTTTTAGGTAATAATGTTTAGACTTGCGAACAATAGCGCCACAGAATTTTTATAATAAATGCATATATGTATAAATACATTCTTTGCCTTGTAAGTCAATCATTCTTGGTTTTCTGATTACACAAGTGTAACATAATGCAATCTGTAATAATATCAAGGATCACACTTTAGTTTAGGGTCCAATTCTCACTATTAACTAACTATTAACTACAACTTTTGCCTGAATAAACGTCTAATTACTGTTTATTAATAGTTAGTAAAGTAGCTGTTAGGTTTAGGCATTGGGTAGGATTAAAGGGTTAGTTCACCCAAAAATGAAAATTCTGTCATTAATTACTCACCTTTATGTCGTTCCACACCTGTAAGACCTTTGCTCATCTTCGGAACACAAATTAAGATATTTTTGATAAAATCCGATGGCTCAGTGAGGCCTCCATTGACAGCAAGATAATTAACACTGTCAGATGCCCAGAAAGCTATACTAAAGACATATTTAAAACAGTTCATGTGACTACAGTGGTTCAAATTTAATGTTATGAAGTGACGAGAATACTTTTTGTACACCAAAAATACAAAATAATGACTTTATTCAACAATATCTAGTGATGGGCGATTTTAAAACACTGCTTCATGAAGCTTCGAAGCTTTACAAATCTTTTGTTTCGAATCAGTGGTTCGGAGCGTGTATCAAACTGCCAAAGTCACGTGAACCATTGACATTTCAAAACGTTTCGAAACACTTATGACGTAACGAAGCCTCGTTTACTGAAATCACGTGACTTTCTTTTTTTGAGATTCGTAAAGCTTTGAAGCTTCATGAAGCAGTGTTTTGAAACCAGCCATCACTAGATATTGTTGAATAAAATCCTTATTTGTTTTTTTTTGGTGCACAAAAAGTATTTTGTCGCTTCATAACATTAAGGTTGAACCACTGTACTCACATGAACTGTTTTAAATATGTCTTTAGTAGCTTTCTGGGCATCTGAAAGTGTTAATTATCTTGCTGTCAATGGAAGCCTCACTGAGCCATTGGATTTTATCAAAAATATCTTAATTTGTGTTCCGAAGATGAGCGAAGGTCTTATGGGTGTGGAATGACATGAGGGTGAGTAATTAATGACAGAATTTTCATTTTTGGGTGAACTAACCCTTTAAGGGATGTAGAATATGGTCATGCAGAATAAGGCATTACTATGTGCTTTATATGTACTAATAAACAGCCAATATCCTAGTAATATGCATGCTAATAAGCAACTTGTTAATAGTGAGATTTGGACCCTAAACTAAAGTTTTACCAAATCATGACAGAAGGTGAAATGGACAATTTAATTGCACAACACACTGCAGTCATGTACCTTTTAAAACAGTGAACATGCCCATAAAAATCTTGTTACATGATCATTATTGCTGACCCATAAAATGGCTTAATTAGGGTAGAGAAGAATGCTCCATCAAACAGATTCCACATGGCAGTGTTATGACAAGCATTCTCATCATAAATTCTGTCACAAAACAACTGCTCCTGAAACACTCACACGGCAGCCCTGCAGAAATACCTACATTCTTACATCTGATTCCTATATTTAGAACTAAGGGACTTCAAAGAAAGAAATGGTACTAAAATGGTATATATCCAAACAAACATGAAGTAAACTTATTGCAAGTCCAAAAACAATAGAATTACTATGCTACCATCTTCAAAAAAAATACATTTTTACCATGGATGGAACGTTTTTGGTACTTTTTTGTTAAGGAAAGTGTTATTCGCATGTTGTTGGCATGTTGCTAGCACATTGTTAGCACAATGCTATCATGTTTTAGCACATTGCTATCATGATTTAACATGTTTTTAGCAATTTCATGTTGTAGTACACTATTAAATTTTGGCATTTGGAAACATGTTCCTAACATGTTTTATCAGTTTTTAACATGTTGCTAGCACAACTCTAGCATGTTTTAGCACATTGCTAGCATGTTTTAACATGTTGCTAGCATGTGTTTTGTATTGCCGTCACTTTCCCGCCGAAACACGCTCCCTCAGCCAGACTGAGTGGCAAAAGAGCCTGCTCCATGACTGGATTTTATAGGGGAAACTGCGAAAACGCGAGTAAAACAAACAATCACAATAAGGTTGGACTCGATAGTGTTCCTTACAACTTGTCAAAGAAACCTAATTGACATGCAGCCAGGAATTGTGTTTCCTGACATTTAGATGTGCCTGATTTCGATGCTGGGGAAATACATAAAGCAAATTTTCCTGTGAACGCTTTATATAAATACAATATAGGTAGGTCTAAATCCGAATGATCACTTATATCAATGTTATATACAGTGCTCAGCATAAATGTGTACACCCCCTTTGAAAAGTAACATTTTAAACAATATCTCAATGAACACAAAAATGTTTTTCCAAAATGTTGACAAGACTAAGTTTTATATAACATCTGTTTAATGTATAATATGAAAGTAAGGTTAATAATATAACTTAGAGAACAAAATTTTCAGTTTTACTCAAAGAAGTGTGATGCAAAAATGAGTACACCCCACTGAATGTCTCTGGAGCAAAGCTAAATTTTAGACTACAAATGTCTAATTTAACAAGAATTCAACCACAGGTGAGTCTAATTGTTCATTACACAGGTGTCCAGCAGACAGTTGACTATAAAAGGGTGTTAAAACCCCTTCCCATTTCATGCTGTCAGCAATGGCACAACATGGAAGAGAAATGTCTTAAAAATTTTAAAAAAGATGGAACTGCAACCATCTCACAGAGACGTCCAGGTCATCCACTGAAGTTAATACCTCGACAGGAGCGTCTTCTGATGAGAAGGGTTGAAGAAAATCAGCATTCAAGTTCACTGCAGTTATCTAAAGAAGTAGAAAGCCAAACTGGGGTGACTATTTCCCGTGACACACAGCGTACACTACAGAGGAATGGCATGCATGGGTGCCTGTCCACGAAAGAAGCCTCTCCTAAAGCCCAGGCATAAAAAAAGGGCCCATGCTGACAAAGATGAAGACTACTGGGACTCTTTACTCTGGAGTGATGAGACCAAGATAAATGTTTTTGGAACTGATGGCTTCAAAACTGTATGGCGTCGGAAAGGTGAGGAATACAAAGAAAAATGCATGGTGCCTACAGTGAAACATGGTGGTGGCAGTGTCCTTATGTGGGGCTGCATGAGTGCTGCTGGTGTCGGGAAGCTGCATTTCATTGATGCCATCATGAATTCACAGATGTACTGCTCTATACTGAAAGAGAAGATGCTACCATCACTCCGTGCCCTTGGTCGTCGTGCACTTTTCCAACATGACAATGATCCTAAACACACATCTAAGGCCACTGTTGGATTTCTGAAGAAGAACAGGGTGAAAATGATTCAGTGGCCAAGTATGTCTCCTGATCTGAACCCAATCGAACACCTATGGGGAATTCTGAAGAGACAAGTTGAGCATCAATCTCCATCCAGCATCCAGTCTCTAAAAGAGGTCATTCTTGAAGAATGGAAAAAGATAGATGTTGCAAAATCTTGCCAACTTGTTCATTCCATGCCTAGAAGACTTGGTGCTGTCATTAAAAATCATGGAGGCCATACAAAGTACTAGATGTAGTAGTTTTTGTTGTGGGGTGTACTCATTTTTGCATCACCCTAATTTGAGTAAAACTGAAAAATGTGTAATTTAAGTTATATTATTAACCTTACTTTCATGTTATAAGTTAAACAGATGCCATATTAAATTTAGTCTTGTCAGCATTTTGGCAATTGTTTTTGTGTTCATTGAAATATTGTTTAAAATGTTACTTTTCAAAGGGGGTGTACTCATTTACGCTGAGCACTGTATATCGTCATATCATTCATCTAAAACTTGTATAGTTTTTGTCAGTGTTTATTTAAAAACACCCAATTATGCAGAATATAAGATGGTAAATATTTAATTAATGAGTTGTCAATACAATATATAACAATACAATATATAGGGTATATTTTACCCCTAAATCCAACATTTTGACACAGAATGATAACTGCAAATCCATGTTTCTCTGTCTGGAGTCCAGTTGTTTCTGTGAATTGCAGCGATTTGCTTTCCTTTTCTGTAGCTTTCGGCATAATAATACCTGAGATTTCTTGTCAAATCTATTTGTACAGTCAATCGCAAAGCTCTTTCCCATTTTGGATGTGTTTTGTGCGTTTTTTCGTGGCATTCACGGTGAAAACCAATGCTGCCATTCAGTGTTTTTGCCACTCAGTGGGTGTAACCGCAGTCACAACGGCCGTCAGTGACGTCACGTGCATACCCTCTATTAGTTAATTAGATTTTTACATTTAAAAATTGGGGGTGGTATTCAATGCAAAACTGATTCTAGGCTGCTGTGAGTTGTTGCCAGGATGTTGCCATGTGGTTGCTAGGTGGTTGCCCCAAGTCAGAAGAGGCTCTTTGAGTGGTATGATATGTTGTGTCTAGATTATGCTATAATGTTTTATACAATTGTAAGTTAAATCACTCAGCACATCTCATTAGCACACAAGCCTCACAATTTGAGTATATGTGGTGTGGGACAACTTATACCCTAAAAGTAATTCTTACGGTTATGGGTTTGTTCAGAAATGTTGCTTCTAAAGGTACTAGGTCTTAAGTCTCTTCACATCCTGTTTCATCATCTGTCGCCATTTTGAGAACATTTCATGCGTGCCGTGTATCTATGAATCATTCCATGTGTTGAAGCAATTTGCCGTTCTGCTCCCAGAAGCCCTTTGAAAGCAGAAAGAGCTGAGCGGGATTATAAATCTCGCTGGCTGCCCAGGACATGCTGAATGCCCTGACGGTCATCTGAAGAGCCAAAGCCATCAGGAAACAGGCCCTGCTCTTCCTCTGTGAGGTTGAGAAGCTTCTCCTGAGACATGTGAGGAACAGAGTTGACACGCAAGGCCTGGAAGCACCTGTATCACACCTCTGGATCCATGGAGAAACTGTGGATCGTGACCAGCCGGATGTGAGAATGCAGATTGGCCAGAAGAAGAGAAGGAGGAGACCAACAAACAAAAAGCTTAGGAATAAAATTACAAAGAAGGGAGCTAATACAGGGAAAGGGTTTCTCTCAGGTGCAAAGGGCACAGGATTAGTCTCCTATCAGTGCTGATAAATAAAAGCAGCTCTTGTGAAAGGGCCTCTGTAGGACTGAATATGAGCACTGTATCAAACAATAAGCCATTTTAATGAAGCCAGGCTGGCTAATAACAGGCCTGGGGTGAGTCTCCTCCAAACATATCCATTACCAGAGCAGCCACCCTCAACCCCCAGAGGAAGGGGAAGCCTCCAGGCGCTGCTATCAGACACAAGCACACAGAAAGGCAGCTGGAGGAACACCTTTTCACCTCTGAGAGACAGGGGTCTTTGTACCTGTAAAGAGTCTCTTCCATGTTCTTTGCTTAGCACTCACCTCTTGATCAGTATCTGCTGGCTAATTATATGGTAATAGTAAATGAGAAATATGTTTCCATGTTTTTCCCATATTTCCCATGTTTCCATGTCCACTTCCCCAAACAAGCACAGAGATTTTGTACACTGTAAACCTGAATAAGTTGGCAAAACTCAAAAAAATTGAGGCAATCGGTTACATCAAAATTTTTAAGTTAAGAAATTCAATGTTTAAGTAAGCTGAACCAGCAGATTTTTATTTTGTACTCATACATTTTAATTGTTATTAAATTGAAATATTTAAGTAAACTAATTCATACATTTAACTTAAAATTATCATGTAATCTCAACATAAACATTTTTATTAGTAGACACTTAGCTATAACAAGCTAATTCAGAAATCGCTAATTTGTTAGCATGTTAGCAATAGCATGGTATAACACTTGCTGAATGAGTACAGCAATATAAAACATTTAACATACTTGCTTTCAAACCAAGGCGCATGCATCACTTGTCACCATGATTAACTCTCCAAAAACCCACATTAACAGAAACCCTTCTAAATTAGCATAACAAAACATTAATTGCTACTAAATCTCCCACTTTACATTAATCTTGCACAAAAAAAAAAAAAAAAAAAAAAAAAAAAAAAACATTTTATAATACTTAATTTTAACATTTACTCTCCCTTTGGAGTGCCATGAGCAAAGCATTCTGGGAAATAGAAATCCCAGCCCAGTTTCAGTTAAACTTAAGTTTGTCTAAATTAAAAGAAATTAGTTCATAAAACTCAAAACAATGAAAGAGTTCAGTTTGCTTCTGTGAACTCAAAAGAAAAATAAAGTGCTATATACTCATAAAAGTTCATTTGACTGAACTAATTTGTTTAATTTAAGTTTGTCCTACTCAAACCAATGAATTATTTTGAGTATCCCTGCTGAAAAATCCAGCTAAAACCAGCCTAAGATGGTTGGCTGGTCTTAGCTGGTTTAAGCTGGAAGTAACTGGTTTTAACTGGTCTCCCAGCCGGCTTAGCTGGTCAAGCTGGTCTCCCAGCCTGGGTTAGCTGGTGTTCAGCTGGTTTAAGCTGGTCTCCCAGTCTCCTAGCTAACCAAAACCCCTCTAAAACCAGCTATGACCAGGCTGGGAGACCAGCTAAAACCAGCCTGACCAGCTTAGGCTGGATTTAGCTGGATTTTTCAGCAGGGTAGGGTTTACAGTGGATTGCTTATTTATGTAAAAATCTTTTAAATAATAACATGCTGATAACATTTTATAACTTTTATAACCATTTTCGTTTGCAATTAGAATGTGTTAATTTTCATTACCCTGATTACCTTCTTTCATTAAGACCACAAAGTACATGTGTTACTGCATTAAGACAATCAGATCATTAATTAGATCATTACTGTGTGTCAGTATCTATAGCTTTTGTTCCCTTGCTTTTGCTTTCTGTGGCCTCTGTGGAAATGTCTGTCTGAGAGCATCATTGATCGAGTGAAATTGAGATACTCCAACTTTACTCAGATTAAAAGCAGACTATTTACTTCGGAGAAACAAACACACACACATATACTCAATTACAATGAGTGGCACAGGCCTCCATGACAGCTCTATCCTCTCTTAACCTATCAGAAAGAGGTGAGACACTCAGAATATGTACTGCATGTTAGCTGTGCTCTTTCTACAGGAGATAACGTCATGTGGCGCCTCTATAGATTTAAACCAAACCAAATCACACTCAGACAATGTGCCTTTGACTGGAGACAATGAAATCAGAGGCACATCTGCCATCACAAGACTGTTTGTATCATCCAGTGTGAAGGGCAGAGCTCTAGCCCACACTTTGCCCCAAACAGGAAGTCTAAGAAAAACAATTTGGGAAAGAAAGAATTTAGGATGGGAGAAGAGAAAGAAACAGAAGAAATAACTGAGAGGAATAAAGGCAAAATAAATACTTAAATAACATAAATACTTAGTTAGGGATGGGGCAGGAGAGAAATGAAAGAAACAGAGGTCTTCAATCTCAGCCACCTCAGAGACAATGAGGTAAGACAGTGTGATGTGTTCAGATAAGAGGAGGCGCCGTGCTGGTTGGGGCTCTGGCTGATGAGTAATCACAGTCAGACTGATAAGTGACAGAAGGCAGCAGAACACACACACACACACACACACACACATTCACATATATGAGAAAACCCTAGAATGCATGCAAACATTAATTAATTAATTAATCAATCATGTAGATTCAATCATCTATGTGTCTATGTATCCATAGCTGTGTATCTATGTACCTATGTAAGTACTGTATGTATGTATGTATCTATCTATCTATCTATCTATCTATGTATCTATTCAGTAAATGAATGTCATGAAAATTGTCAAGAACAGGATCATATTTCATCCAGGATCATATTTCATCCAACAGGATGATTTCACGTTCATTACTGTATTACTGTAAAGACAATGAAATTGCTGCATTACATGTTTTTAAAATGAAAATAATGTGAGGGTGTTGTTGTTGTTGTTGTTTGTTTGTTTTTTTCTCAGATTTTGGAGTGCATTTTCTATTTTCTACTTCCAATGCCCTCTTGGCTTAATGACTACATCATATATTGACTTAACATTAAAAAAAAATTATATGCACAATAAGACCATCTCCATTTCCACCATAATCACACATTCACCCTTCACTAACCTGTGTTCAGTTACATAACCGCACAGTCTGCAATCATTGTTTTGTCTCTGCATCAACAGCTTTGTGCCCACACAAGCAATACACAAAGATTACTATTCATTTCACATCTTATAACAAATAAGAGCTAAAACTCTGACCTTTTGTGTAGCCGGAGACTGTTGTGAACCCTTTCTGGAAATACAGGAGGTATGACCCGCTAGATAAGATGTTATCTAATATCTTTAATCAAATTTGCTCGGCTATACACAAGTCGTATCAGCAGAGGAACCAACTGTACAGTACGCCATCATGTGCCAGGCATGATTGGGTTATCCGCCTAACATGATAACAAGATAAAAACCATTCAGACATCTCTTTGGGGATCAATTTGCAAGTATTACAAATTCATATAGTTTGTGCATGATGATGGTCAACGTTTAGGAAGGCTAATTTTAAAAGTAATGTGTTAAAATATTGCATTACCCATTATGAAAAGTAATTAATTATGTTACACAAAAGTACAAGAAATAACAGGTCCCACTTTATATTAAGTGGCCTTAACTACTATGTACTTACAAAAACATAAGTACGATGTACTTATTGTGTTCATATTGTATTGCAAAACACTTTTGCTGCTATTGAGGTGGGATACTGGTAAGGTTAGGGACAGGTTTGGTGGTATGGGTAGGTTTAAGGGTGAGTTAAGGTAGATGTCAACAGTGTAATTATAAATTTAATTACAGAAATGAATTACATATGTAATTACATGCAGGTATTTTTGAAAATTTAAGTACAATGTAAAAAAAAAAATATTAATTTAAATGTAAGTACATAGTAGTTAAGGCAACCTAATATAAAGTGGGACCAAATAACATGCATTATTTATTTTTTTTACCATTTGACTTTTTTTGTTTGTTTGTTTGTTTGTTTATGGACAAGACGTGTTTCTCGAACATAGTTTACATGGAATGACATATTGTAACAGTTCTGTTCTGTATAGTTCTGTTATATTGTCATTGTGACCTTTAGAAGCATCCTTGTTCTGGTTTCCCTGTGTTCCCTGTCATTGTTAACTGACCTAGTGTGTGCCAGTTTGCTTCTATAGTTACTGATTAGGTTCACCTGTGTTTCATTTAGCTTCCTTTGTTTGCCTGTGTATATATAGTCCTCAGTTTCCTTTGTTCAGTGTTCTGTGTCATCTTATTTGGAAGGTGGTTATGCTATTCTGTTTTCTGGTTGATCTCCTGTGTGTCACTTTTGGATTTTGATTAAAGACTGTGTTTGTTTATTATCTCCTTCGTCATGCACTCATTGCAGCAGCCACAACACCTGACTGTATTACATAAAGGATGTAAGGATTAAATATCATGATGTCATGAAAATGGCATGTTATGACAAAATTTATGGCAATTGTACCTGCAAACTTCAAAGCAAAGCAATCCACCATTGCAATCACTGTGAAAATGAAAATCTGAAAATAATGTGACAGAGTGCTACATATAAATTTTAAGTAATCACACGCCACTTGAAAAAGCACCTTGGATTTTATGGTGTGAATTCTACAATTAACATGTTATTTTAGTAATTATAGTAGTAATTAGTAGTATAGTAGTAATTATAGTAGTGCGTGTTACTTTTAAAAAGTAACTTGGATATAATGTTGTAGGTGTTTGTGTTATTAAATAGGCTACATTTAACCCTCTAGTGTTGTTTGGTCATTTTATACCAAAAAAAAAAAAAAAATTTAATTACTTCATCAGAATGGTACAAAACTCTGTGACTTTTATGGCAGTCGCTATGTGACCCCCGCTATGTGGAAATAGTCATACTTGTGTTGTTCGCAGTCAAAAATGACCGCCTTAGGAAATGAATGGGAAATAGGCAAAAATACGGAAATACAGAGAATTTTTTGTGTGCGCAATCTACAAATCAGCCACGACGCAGAAAAAAGTGCACAGCAATGAAGGGGTGACACTCTAAAATATCAAGAGTGCAAAATAGACACACCCACTCAAACACACACTCACTTACACACACAACACACTATCATACACACACAAATGAACTGGTGTGGCTGTAACAATATGTCAAAACTGAGCCAGAAGACTCAGATAAGAGGTTGAAATCAGGTTATATCTCTGATAAAGCATTCCTGCATTTTGTTACATTTTTGTTTCATTTTGATGTTATGTGTAGCAAAATGTCTTTCTCTGTGTACAGGTTTGACAAGTAAAATGAATGCAAAAACTGACACTTCATATCAACATTTAAAAAAAATAAAAAAAAAAAAATAAAAAAAAAACGACAAAAAGTAGTCTTTGAGAATGTCTAAATATATATCCAAATCCACAACTTAATAAAAATAAGTATTTGTCTATAAACAACTAGAGAATTTATAAGCCTTTTTATATAGAGCTAGCTGGTTACACCAAGGCATTACAGATGTTTTTCTTTTTTTACTCCCACCAGATGGCACTAATTTTCCTTCATAAATAGGATTTTAAAGGCATTGTCTCTATTTTAACAACAAATACAGCTTTAATTGATAAGCAAATTAAAAAAAAAAAAAAAGTTTTATTTTCAATGTGAAAAATTGATCATAATTATTGCATAAATATTAATTAGTAGAATATAATTCTCTCAAAATACAAAAGAAAAAAGAAAAAAACACAAGCGTGTCCCCCAAATGAACAATACTAAAGGGGTTAAGCGTATGTCGCCACTAAGTGTACATTTAACATGCAATGCCTTACTCACTACTTGGAAAAAGTCATCTGATTATGTAACTTTACTAATTTGAAATGTTAAAAAGTAAACAGGATTTTATGGTGTAAATATATCAAGTAACTTGTATGTAACATGTATTAATTTCTTGAAAAACTTATTGTGATTATGTGACACATTACTTATTTGGAAAAGTTATAGAGTGCTGCACTTAAATTAAACCAATAATTATTTTTTACAGTGTACAGACCTTATTTTACTCATAAATTGAAAAACCACATTATAAAACCCATAGGAAATTTTCGAGAGAACCACTGTAATATTTGATTTTTTTAGGTAGTTAAAATGCTAAGTAATCGCATCTCAAATTTACTCTATAATAGCGTGGTGCAGGGATGATGTCAGAGCCCCGAAGACTAATTCGCGTCTTCCAGGTTCTGACATCATCCCTGCACCACGCTATTATAGAGTAAATTTGAGATGCGATTACTTAGCATGTTACCTACTTAAAAAAATCAAATATTACAGTTTAAATTGAACAAAAGTAATGTAGTTATGTAACACATGTTTCTTGTAACATGTATGACACACAGAGTGAAAAGAGTGTTGTTAGGAGAGCTGTGGGCTTATGGGCGACCGGCAATCGTCCCCGATGAACTCACTATGAGGGTAATCCACTTCAGATGCTGTTTTGTGACAGAATGCCCAATCTCACACATACACATATTATTGTCCAATCCTCCTTGTTTTTGTTCCACTGAGCTAATGGATAGTCTTCATCAAATGGAAGATTTGTGCTCCCTTCTTATGATTCCCACTGTAAAGCCTCTAACATCTCCAACTTGCACGCTAAATGGGTCATACACTACAGATCCTGTTGTGTTGGCTCAGTGAGCAGACGCTAATGGGGCTTTGAGTGAGAGTATGAGGGTCGAGCGTGAGATGCCCTGGGCTTTTGTACTAACTCCATCATTTTGAGAAATACTAGCTGTGAGTATTAACACACATTCTCATTGGAGCAGATGCATTATGATCAGATGAGCATGAAATAAAGAACAAAATAATTATCATGCTAGGCTTTTTTACATCTTTGCATGAGCTTTTCCATCTGATGATTAGATCAGAAAGCAGGTTGGCAGCTTATAGATTTCCCAAATCTGTATAACATCCTTCACACAGATGTGAAAATCAGACTAGAGAAGCTGTTGAGTAGTATTTTTACTGTTTACATTTATTTACTGGTTTTTTTTCCCACCCCCATTAACACCATGAGTGTGATGTGAGAGCAGCTGTGCCGTTCTCTCACTAATACAGACAGATGTTGTATGACTGTTGTTTTTGGACATCATATGTATATTCATTGCACTCAGTCCATGTAATAATGAAGTGCATATTTAATGCATGTTAGTTATTATGACCTGATCTATTATGATCGAGAACCTTAATTCAATAAACAAAAGTAGTCATTCAAATATTGTAATAAACACTTTGTCGAACAATAAGAATTTGGGCCAATATCTACAATAAGAGTACATTTTTATGTCCACATTACATAATATATTTGATCAGGGCCGGTTCTAGACATTTGGAGGCCCTAGGCAAAATTTATGTTGGAGGCCCCTGACTCTTCTCCCCTCTTTAATATTTTTATATTGTAATAATTTTACCTTTACTCTCCAAATTAATGTAGAAACAACTTAAAGCAACAACTTAAAAAAAAAAAATAAATAAAATTATCTGTGGCCTGGCCCTAAATAAATGTATCCATATATAGAAATTGAATACATTTATCAAACACTTTATGCAGTCTTCACTGCATAAATTATAAATTAAACATAAGCCTTATTAAAGCAATTGTCTCTGTTGCCTTTGTTGAACATTAATGACAGACATCACAGCAACTTAGGCTGCTGTCCCTTTAAGAGCTGCCGCTGCCGAACATGACGCGGATCTGACGCGCATCTCATTTTCAACTCTTTAAGTTCATTTAAGACATTATTTAACTCTTTTGAGACTACTCTTATGAACATACTACAGAAAACAGGCATAATTCTCCGTGTTATTGTTTGTTCAAGAGTGAAAGGGAACTTGATATTTGTGCGCATCTTTGTCTTTTCTTTTCTGTGAGTCGTGTGTGTCAAATGCAGTGCACGTTATTAAAAAAGTAATTAGTTATAGTTACTAGTTACTTCTCACAAATAGTAACTGAGTTAATAACTGAGTTACATTATTATAAAAGTAACTAATTACCAGAGAAAGTAACTATTGTTTAAAAAAAAAAAAAAAAAGTCAAATAACTCGGATGCCCCCAATATTAAATATGTTAAATAAATGAAATAAATGATTATTTTTAAATAGACCTATTATAATGTAATTTTTAAATTTAATCTATTTGATTATAAAAAGTGAACAGCATGAGTAATAGAAAAAACATCATAAGATGCGCAATATATCGGGAGACATGCAGTGGGTCAGACATGATTTTGACCACTTCATTAAGTTTTGTTTTGTAGAAAGCCTTTCTTTAAAGTGAATTTCGTTTTGTATAAATTGTATCTTAATTTTAATCAATGTTTAATCAACCAATTGCCTGGATTTAATAAATAAGAAGCAAATATTAGCAGACAATACAATCATGACATGGAGGCGCGGGCGCGATCACTTGCACGTGAACTGGAGCGCGTCTTAAATGAACCGAAACTCAGCGTATAGGCTGCTTGCCTCACAGACGTGAGAAATATATCTATAGAAACTTTAAATGTCTACTTTTAAACGTAATAATTCAAAACGAAAAGAAATAGGCTACTCTCTGATGATCATCCGACTGAAATGTGCATTCTTTCTCTAGACGCGTCCACGGAGATAATGAGAGTCAGCAATGCAACCGACACTGAGAAATAACTAGTTTATTAATAAACAACTAAAATGTCTCCTTGCTGTTTTTGTCACATTCATAATCATTACTTTTGCAGGCTTTTTATGGCAAGCATAGCATTTTGCTTCGCATCACCCACAGGATGTGTTCGTTTTGGCGAGTACATCGGACCCACTCTGACAAGGCGACATTAATTGATTCGACATTAAGTGACAATTCAACTATATCCAGTGAACAAAGAAGCTAGTATTTTGCTCCCCTCTTGACTGGTGGACTAGCGTCCATGGGATGTTGCGGTTATGGAGGCCCCTCCTCAAAACCCGAGGCCCTAGGCAATTGCCTGCTCTGCCTATAGGTAGCGCCGGCCCTGTATTTGATAAAAAATATATTAAATGATGAAAATGTTAGTTAGATTTCTATTATCACAATATGACAAATAAGTGAACATGAATATTAAATAATTTCACACTTTACCATGTCTTTGGGGCATTCATTTCCAAAACAACAAAAAAAAAAAAAAAAAAAAAGAAAGAAAGAAATAAGAAAGAAAGAAAGAAAGAAAGAAAGAAAGAAAGAAAGAAAGAAAAGAAATATCCCTTTATTTTTTCCTTCATCCAATTGAAAGGTTTAGAACAAAAAATGCTTTCTTGTAAATAAGATTTTAATTGGTAATCAACTTATAGGTTTATCCCGTGTCCCAATTTCACTTTCCATCCTGGTAGCTTTTTGCAAAATCCTTTAACTAACAAAAACCAGGTCCTTAATGACATCATCCTCCAGTAACTGACATCATTTTGATGGGAAAACAACAGCACAAACAGATTCCATGAATTCTATGATGTTTATTTCCATTTATTAGACATCCTGTTCATTTTCTTACTGTTGTGTAAACCATCAAGTTAGAATTAATTAAGTTTAAATGCCTGATATTGAGCAGAGTATATTTCTGAAAGCCTGGAATAAAAATTACAGCACAAGCAAGCTTTGTATGATTTTTTTTTTTTTGGGGGGGGGGGGGGGGGGGGGGGGGGGGGGGTTACAGACTTCAAAATATACAGTATAATAGAAATTACCCATTTGTAAAAAACAATTTAAATAAAGAATGACCTAAAAATGTGGTCTTGTTGCATGATGTTATCTGAGCTTACAAGCTGTTTAAAGGAACAGCCAGGAACTCATCATTATGGGAACTAACAACACAGTTCTGTGAAAACTATTGTGTACTGCTACGAGAGTATGTTTTGTTCAGACAAAATCTCTGAAAATTGTTTCAAGACTAATGCAATATAAAACCCATTTAAAAGATAATCAATTGCACAAGGCCTTGCTAAAGCTACTTGTTTTGAGTTTACAAGAAGTCCAATCTAAATACAGGCAGCAAATCTGCTATTTATATAATAAATAATTCAAAACTCCATAACTGTTTAATACATTGCCTGAAAAAAATGGCGTAAATGATTATCTAAAATGTGTTGTCAAGATGTAGATGGTAAAAAAAAATAAGCCCAGAAGAAAATTTTATTGCTCATTGGTTGCTCACTCAAAGCACAGTCCTGTTTTAGTTGTGTCAACTTTGCCTCTGATGTTTCTCCTAAAAATCCTTTAAAAATGGACATAAAGTGAGATTACATATATCTAAAAATGATTGTTGCTCACATAAATTATTTGTTCTTTCAAGAATTTGATGAGAAATGTTTGAGGTTTTCGCAACTTTTCACTTCTATGTGGGCCCCTTTCATGCATCTCTATATTAGTTTTAATATTGCCGATCCATCAAGAAAGAACTTCGTCAGCTCAAGTAAAGCTGCTGCTTTGATTTTTCATGTGAGAGGAAACTCTGTCCTCTTTGCTTGTCAGAGCTCATTGAGTCCTTAGCATTTCACTCTATCATTAACTGTCTTAATGATCTCTTCTCACTGGAGCAGCACTGAAGCTGCTGATGTATCAGTGAAGCTCAGATTTCACTATGTTTCACTCACTCACCTGTTTCACAATCAAGGCTTCACTTGATGGTCCACTGAGGTCCAGGGATTCCACTCAAGTAAAGGTAAAGTTCATAACTGTAGGATTTCTATTGTTATAACTATGTAATTACAATATTATAATGCTCTAATAATTATGTTGTTGTAACATGGGTTATTATTAATAATACTAATCATTAGCGCTTTTCAAATAGGTCCTTCCCACGCCTATATTTAGCTGTTTCATTCCCCTCATGATTGTTTGTTTCTGGTGGTGCTTAAGGAATTTTAGGCATTAACAATGCTTTTCTGTGCTAATTGGTTTAAAGTGTTGCCGAAATACACATTTACCCAAAAACATGTTTACATTGCGCACACAGCTGCCACCTGGCAAGTCAAGTCACCTTTATTTATATAGCGCTTTTTACAAGATTGTTTCAAAGCAGCTTTAACAGGAAAATTATGTAACAAAGTTTGTTTTGGCCGTACAGCAACTCTAGAAGAAAATAGTCAGTTCAGTGCTGATTTAGTTCCGTTGTAAACTTCATCAGTTATTAATTTAGTGCATTTCATCTATATAATATTGTTGAATATTAAGTGTCCCCAACTAAGCAAACCAGAGGCGACAGTGGCAAGGAACCCAAACTCCATCAGGTGAGAGAATGGAGAAAAAACTTTGGGAGAAACCAGGCTCAGTTGGGGGGCCTGTTCTCCTCTGGCCAACAAGCGCACACTGTATGATTATGATTCAAGCGGCATCATTCAGAAGTCAGATTGGGATCAGAGCCAGTCTCGGAGCATTCCAATTCCATTCTGTCATGTGAAAAGACTTTGCAGACCTGACACATAAAGAGCAATATACCATTAATTCAGGAGATTCTCTAACCCGTTGTAGGCGGGTACTAAAATTTAGAAAATGTTTGGCTTTAGCCTACAGATAGGCTGAACATTTTGGTTTTCTATCTGATGCAAGAAAAGAGATTTCACCCTTCAAGACTTATCAATCTGGTCAATGATGAGTATAGGCTCACGAAGAATCTGCTCACTAAAGTATTTCATATTTTCTGTGCTGATTCAAGTGGAAATTAACTGTTGTAGAATACTTAACCAGCATATGCTGTTTTTTTCAGCAGGGTGAACAAACTGATCATCATGTACTTGCCTTTTAGATATACATTTTATATCTATTGAGGCCTTTAACACAATGTTTCTCAACTAGATTATACATTTATTTTTTAGGGTGAATGTTTTAGATGTCTCTATATGACGCTGGCAAACAAATTAGTTAAATAAGGTGTTTTGATTAGTGGGACATCTAAAACTTTCTGGAAGGTAGGTCTTCAGGACTGGAGTTGTATTACTGCTCTACCACATGGTATAATTTCAAAAACATGATTACATGCCTCAAAAGCTAAAACCAATCTGAATTCCTGACCCTTTAGGCACTTTGTAGGTATTTATCCGGAGAGAGGAACAAAGACGAAAGGAAAAGTGCCATCTAAAACAACAGGCCAGACTGTTCAGAAGCAACTGGTTGCGGTCAATCTACATTTTGTCACTCTTCTGTGCAAAGTGATGGATTTTCAGTGGAATTTCTGAAATGTAAGAAATACAGACACACACCGAGATCTATTTTTCCCTTTATTATATACTTTTATTATTCTATATCTGTATCTGACTGTATCTATCATCCCTCTATCTGTCACTGACTGTATCTGTCATCCCTCTATCAGTCTCTGAAAGTATTATGTTTTGTAATATATCTAACGTATTGTCCCTTTTTGTTCCTTTCAATATTTCTAGCCTCTCTTTGAATCCTGGGATGGAACATCATCTGGAGCAGAATTGTTCTTTTTTGATCGCAAGTTTGTTGGACTTGTTTAGCCATGTTGGTCTGTTCATGAAGTGATGAAAGTGATCTGGGTTTTAAGAAATGTTTTTTTTTATATGACCATGTTGGTCAAGTTATAGTTATAACGCAGTTTGCGTATATTTCTTTGTGTGAAGGGCCATGATGGCCAATAAGTAATTTAAAAACATTTTCATGACAAAATTTTATGTCCATTTAAAAAATAAAATGATTTTCTAAATAAAAAATAAATTCAAAATAATACACTTTTTATGGCATTTTTTCATGTAAATTTGAAAGTTATATATTACATTTTGACCTGTTTTTCAAGATTAAGAAACATCTTTTTTTTTTTTTTTTTGGTGAATTAAGTTATGCATTATACAACACTTTATGCAGTTAACATTTGTTTAAAGCTTATGCAGTTAATAGTTTAATTTTAAAATTCAGCTGCCAGTCATTAAGTGAGCAATAGGGAAAATATATTGTATACTGCATTTTACATATTCTTTAAATATAGCAAATACACACATTCAAGTAGTTTACTGTGAAAAATACAGCAAAAAAAAAAAATTGTGTATTTGCTATTTAAGAAGTATGTTAAATGCAGTATACAATATATTTTTTGTAAAACTGCAGTATACAAAATATATAAATTACTGTAATTTTTACAGTAGTGTTTCTGTAATTAAATTTACAGAATTTTACTGTATTCTCGATTATAGTACAATTCTGTAAATTAAATTACAGTAACGGTACTGTAAAAATTACAGTAACTGGCTGTCAACCCTACTGCCAGTATTTTACTGTAAAATTTACAGTAATTTTTTAACAGTGTATATATCAAAATTGTAATATTTCATTTGATCTAACATTATAGACAAAGAACAACACAAAGAATTCTTATAATAGCTAGCAAAGTGCAGTTAAGGAGAGTTGGCTAAAGCATTGCACATGATCAATAATCACTTTATAAACTGTATTGTGGTTATGTACTGGTGTATTTTCATGAAATGCTTAACATATGCATGTTTAAGCAAATAAGGTTCTCACATATGGGTTACATTACCACAGAGAGTGATAAATGTGCACCTTTGACTTCATACTGAAAGGTCCTATCTCTTCTCTCCACAGACGTCAGATATATTCAAGTAAATGAAAAGATATTGGCTGACTGTGGATGCTAACATCAGTCCTTGTGAAACCTGACCTGGAAAAGACTGAGCTATGTGATATGCTGCCATATGGATCTGATCTCAAAACAGTAGCATTGTTCAGTCAATATCCAGCCCTGATATAGGAAAAGAGAAAAAATAGCTTTCACATTTCAGTCATGAAAGTGAATTTGAATTGTTAAATGCACCATGATTTTAAGACACTCTCCAGAGAGTCTGCCACATGTTCCCAGAAACTCTATGACTCTTTTATGGAAACATGCATTTAACCTGCTGCATAATGGAGCAAACATAAGAATTTATTGAGATGGTGTTCCCAGAATGATAGGTTATTATTAGAATCATATTACGTTCATATATCATTAAATAAAAATATAAATGTTTTTATATTGTTTCTCATTCATTAATTTGAACCAAATTTGGTGGCGCTAAAGACAACATGAAGTGGCTTGATTAGCAGAGTTAGCATTTTAGCACTTCTGGTTCCATTGTCCCAATGTCAATGGGTTTTTCGTTAAATGCCTGAAACAAGTAATGGTTAACACAAGCTCAAGATATTTACAGTTTACTCTATGGCATAAAATAGATCAGTAGTACCTGCTTGTGATTTTTAAAAATCTTTTACTTGTTTTGAATGTGCCAGGGTGAGGAGTTAGGGGTCCCCTGGGCGAATGATCGCCATCTCGCCAATCTGGACTTCGCAGACAACATTGCTCTACTTGGTCAAATGCAGAGAAGTCTACAGGACCTAACGCAGTGTCTGGACAGTGAGGCTGGACGAGTGGGGCTTAGAATTAGTGCGCCCAAGAAGAAGATCATGCACATCGGCTACTCTCGATCAAACGTCCCAATATTCATCGGCCAACAGCGCACCAACAATGTTAAACGATTTACCTATTTGGGCAGTACGATCATGATGGAGATCATCATGGCTGAACACGACGTCACTTGCCGGATCAGGAAGGCTCTCTCGGTTTACCAACGCCTGTCGTCCATCTGGCAGTCAAATACCATCAGACTACGAGCCAAGAAATGCCATTGTCAACCCGACAGCGACATACGAGACGTGGAAACTGACAGTGAGCTTCGAACGACGGATGAATGTTTTCCACCAATGCTGCCTACGGCGAATTCTGCAAATATCGTACAGAGATCCTATAACCAACGAAGAAGTATACCTCCATACCTCAAGTTGACCCCCAGTGGACTTCTCCCACAAACCCGACTTCCAAAAGCATCGCCGCTTTTGGCGAAGGACGACTGGACTTGGACGCCTGGATAAGACCGGAATGGGATGAAGCCGAAGTCACCGCTCTAGACCGAGTTTCTCAAGGGAACGCAAAACTTTTGAGAGTGAACATGAAGTTTCTCGGGGGAACGCAATGACTTTGCGAGTAATTTTTGGGGGAACGCAAAACTTTTGTGAGCCTTCCCAAGCTGAAAGTTTCAAGTGACATTGTGTTCAGCGTCTCTGTTGCTCATGATCATACTGCCCAAATAGGTAAATCGTTCAACTTTGTCCATGCGCAGTTGGCCGATAAATATTGGGATAAGAGAATGCTAGGGGATCCTCAAAAATTTTGGGGGAAAAAGGAAAAAATAAAAATGTTATATTTTATGGATGTCAACTAAGGTTAACATGGAAATATTAACTAGTACTGTACTAGTATATAGACAGCCCCAAATCTAGCAACACGGATTAAAAACCGCAAAACTCCAATTGTGATTTCATGGAGTCTCAACAGCTTGATGTCTGCATCAAATCCATAAAACTCAAATGATAAGGACAACTGGCAGCTGACCACAGTCAAAAGCTTTCTTGTGCGGATACACTCTAATTATCGTGTGACATGCAGGATAAAAACCTCACGACTTTCGATGTCCCTTTAAACTGTCAGCAAGCCGCAAATTAGATCACCACGTGCTAGCCACTCCAGCCCTCCCAACGTAACCCCAGCCCTATGGAGGAAGAGCAAGAGTCCAACGCGACATGCTATTGTTTATTAGTGTTGGATGGAGCATGAGGGAAGTTTGGACATGTGTTCTTGCAGCGTTGGAGGTGAAGACGGAGGGAAACGTCTGTGAGGAAGAGGATCTAAACAGACTCCTCTGCTGAATGTTTGGATAATAAACACCATCTTTGTTAGGGTCAAAATTAAGATTATAAATCATGTCAGGCCAAGGCACGTGTTATAGAGGATGTTCACAAGAAAAAAGCAAATCCAGTCCATTATTACACTAGCTGGGTTTTCATCCAAACATGAAGCGAATCTTTACATAGTTTGCGAAAAAAAATAAATAAATAAATAAATAAAAATGCTAATTAGGTGCATTTCCATCAAGTTGTTCGAGCGGATGATGGTGGTATCCTAGTAGCCTAGTAGCCAACAGTATATAAAACACCATCAGCGGAAACAGCCAATTAGTCACATGGGTTTAATGTTTGCTACATCAGAATTTATTCGGCAAATGTGTTTCCATCTCCCATTATTTGCATTAAAGGGTTAGTTCGCCCAAAAATGAAAATTATGTCATTTATTACTCACCCTCATGTCGTTCTACACCCGTAAGACCTTTGTTCATCTTCGGAACACAAATTAAGATATTTTTGATGAAATCCGATGGCTCAGTGAGGCCAAGATAATTAACACTTTCAGATACCCAGAAAGGTACTAAAAACTTATTTAAAACAGTTAATGTGACTACAGTGGGTCAACCTTAATATTATAAAGTGACAAGAATACTTTTTGTGCACCAAAAAATAAATAAATAAAGACTTTTCAACAATATCTAGTGATGGCGGATTTCAAAACACTGCTTTGAAGCTTTACAAATCAGTGGTTCGGAGTGCAAAGTCACGTGATTTCAGTAAACAAGGCTTCGTTATTTAGCACTGTCTTGTCAAATAAATTATATTTGTCGATTAAAATTAAATGTCATTTTACCCAGAGTATGTATTATCTTACATACTCATGTAGTATGACATGATAAAATACTGACTCAATTTAGAGAACGCTTTCATCACAAAAGAAGAACACAGCGCTGTCGGGCTGAAAGCTCAATGCAGGTCTGCTGGTTTAAGTGAGCAGTGTGAAACAGACCAGCATTAGCACAAGCATTATCCACACCAGCTGGAGATACTAATCAAACACTGAAACATCGGCACAGGAAGTTTGGGGTTCACAAAGTGCAGCATGCTGCTTCCTTTTCTCTCCCAATTTCCTAAAATTACATTCTCATATCAAAGCGGAACAGATACAGGGCAGATAGGAAAGCTGGAGTATGCTTGATGTGAAGGAGAACACTCTTTAAATAATAAACTCCCCCGCTAGCCTGCTGAGAACGACAAAAAAAGGAAGGAGAGTGTCTCAAGATTCAAGGAGATGCTATAAAACTGCTCTTCGCCTGGAGCAGGGCCGAGGCTTTTGGGAAACCGAATGAGATTACCAGCACATTTCGGAGGGGGGTCAGATAAGGGCCATTTTAGGGAGTTCATTTAATCCATAAATTACTAATAGAACTTTGCTTTATAATAGCACCCTGCAAATACCTGCGGTGGTCTGTTTTCAATAACCAAAGGGAGAAAAATATGATACAAGAGCAGGTCAGCACGGGTGAAAAAGTATTCACAGCGTCAGAACCACCGGCAGTAATCCGACTGGTGTCGAACTGCTTTTTTCTTCCACGTCCTGTGTTGGTTTTGGACTGAAGACCTTAGGAAATAAATCTAGTAATAATATGATTTAAATGTACTATTTTATAGAATATATGAAGCCTATATTGTCCAATTTGAAATTGAATGTGTTGAAGTATTTGCGGTATAAAAAGTCTACTAAAAGTGTATGGAAGGAAAAAAACGGAAATGAAAAATGAAAACTAATAAAAAATGTTCCAAAAGTTTGGAACAGCACAGCAGACCTGGGTTATTTTTGGTTTTCATAGTGACATCTGTGTGAACTAATATACTTTATCACAACAGTCCAAAACCACCAACAGCTCTTTCCATAAACGTCTGAAGTTTAAATGAACCATTCACAGGGAATTACTCTGCCAATTTGGTAAAGTGTGAAAAGAATTGTAAAGAGAACAGTCCAAATGATGACAGCTTTCTCTGGTCTGTCAAGTGTTGCTCAGTGTGAGACATATTAGTATATTAACCATCATGTTCTGTTTGTGTTCAAAAAGGTCTTATTAATAACTCAAAAAACTCACATTGTACATAAAATTTAATTGTCAGTTTGATACTTTGTTTTACTTCGCATGATACTTCACGTTATTTAATAAAACAGTTATAAACATTTTAAACAGTTATAAACTTTGTTTATTATTGTGATTCTGCATTCGTCTACCTTCATCTGTTACAGAATAACTGACCTCTCAAAAACGAGAAAAGAGAAATATGGACTCACCAGCGCTGCGTCTCCTTCTCCTCCCGGAAATTAAGCCATATCTGGGGTACCTGGCCTGGATGCTCAGGAATGGCAGCCTCTCCCTCACAGCCAGCGAGTCCGAGGTGCCCACTGAGGTCGTTCCAGAACCGGAGAACATCACAGCCCCGGAGTTGATGCAAGTGGGTCAGTCCACCGCAGAGCCAGGAGCGAACCTGGACCTGATCGATCTGTGGTCCGCAGATCCAAGTCTCCATCCTTGAATCCTCCTCTTCTTCACCTGGTCCCGTCCGTTTATTTGGATGCTCCGGTCCCGTCCGGAGATCTTCTTCAGCCTATATCCCTGCCTGTCTTCCTGATCCCATCTCTATCGCTGGTCACGGCCAGTCCCCTGGATCCGTTGGTGCCACTAGTGTTGTCAAGCTCCTCAGCTCTGTCCTAGCCACTCACTCCGTGTGGCTCATCTTCCTCACCTCGGGCTTACCCTCCACCAGCTCGGCGTGAGGCCGAGCCCCCGGCTGCAACTCAGGCCTCCAGGCCCATGTCTCCACCTCGACCTGTCAGCCCATAACCATTGCCTCGGCCCACCACTCCCTCATCACCTCCGCGGCCTGTCTGCCCGGAAACTCCGCTGGGCTCATTTGTTACTCCAGGTCAGCCTCCGGCAGTTGAAGCCCAGCTTCCGCCACAGACTTCTGGGGTTCCGGCTGCGCCTACACCCTGCACCCGTACGGCATCATTGGGCTCCTCCTATCCTTCGTCGTCCTCTCCCGCCCCATCATCGCCCCGTCATCCCCGAGTCCCCGTCGCCACCTCAGTCCCACGAGCCAGCAGCTCAGCGCCAGGCTTCCAGGCCTGCGATGTCACCCTGGTCCATCAGCCACTCTGTTCCGCCAGTTCCTCCACCACTCACCATGGTTCTGCCGTTGTCGATCGGCTCCCAATTGCCGCCCAGCCCGTCAGTCAAAGTTCCACCCTGGATCCTCCCACCTTCAGCGTCACCATGATGCCTGTGCCCAACTCCTCCAGGCTCCTATCCATCACCAGCTCCACACCCTCCACCGAAGCCTCCGATTCTTTCTTCTTCTTAGACTTTCTTGGTCACGGCACGAGGACGCACTTTTTCGAGTGGGGCGTTATGTCACATGTATGTTCAGTTTAGTTCAGTTCTGTCTTGTCTGTTTTAGTTCTCGTTAGTCACTATGGTTTCTAATTAGTTAAGTCTTGTCAGCTGTTCCCGTTTAGTGTCTTCATTCTCTGTGTATTTAAGTTCCATGTGTCCTGTTCATTGTCGGTTATTGTTTGTGTGTTACACACTGTTACTCTTCCGCCTGTTTGTTGAATTAAACTTTGTTTATTATTGTGATTCTGCATTCGTCTACCTTCATCCGTTACAGATGCTTTAAACGACCTCCATGAAAAACATTATTACTTTTTGTTTATAAGTACATTTCTGCCAATTTGATTAGATTTATTGTATTTTTTCTACAATGTGGTTTTGCTGGGGCTAAACAGACCCCAAACAGAAATAATCTTTTTTTAGATAACAAATCTCATTCGTGAAAAGTGCCTTATTTTGAGGGGTAAATTTTTCATCTTTACTGGGATATGTTCAGGTCAAAGAAATAGATAGTAAAGGCACACTTACTGCGTCCCAATATGCCTACTTCCTGTAGGCTATTTATATAGAATGCAAAAAACAATACAGCAAATGAGAAGTATGTCCAAATTCATAGCATTCAAAAAATAGTTGGCGAAAAGTAAACAGATGACCTACTACTTCAGCCCGATTACAGTAGTGTGCATTCGATGGACACTTTACTATCCCCTGAAGCTACGGGACAGTTATGAATGGCAGTGAAGTGAATGGCAAATAACGCTGGTAGGTCATGCGACAGTGACAACATGGCGGATGTAGTAGGTCCGAATTTCATTCATACTACCAATATAGAACACACTAATAGAGTCCCTACGCGATTTTGGATGCAGCATCAGTAATTTTTTTGTTTATGTTGTGCTGCTTGATATGGCAGTCAGCTTATACTGACACCTAGTGGTGTGAATGCAGCATCATGCTAAAGTTACTGATCCCAGTCAGCCATGATTTGTTACACAAGCAAAAATGTTTGATAACACTATTCGTATTTGTCTGGTTATTTGATCACAGAATTATGGTCTTTGGGGCCCCAGCATAAGGAAGGTGAAGTCAATATGAACCGAAAATGAGGGTTAAACTGGCAAAAGGAGGCAGTTCCTGACAGAGAGAAAGAGGAGAATGTGTCCTCAGGAGGATATGCCCTGTGACTCTTTTTTCCTGTATTTATCCTGGACCGTCAGAGATAGTGATAGAGTTGTAAACTGTTTATGGTTTGCATCTCTCATCCTCCTCAGAAGAATAGTGGGTGAGCTTTTCCTGTGCAAAACATCACTCATAAACAAACCTCTTACACAAGCATTGTGTCCTCACTATTTCAACATGTATTTACAGACGCAGATGTATAGACAAATAAACAAGAGTTGTCTGTATAAACACACCCCTTTTCTCATCAAAATGCCTCTTTGAGAACAATTTAATAACTTAATATGTCTATATCATACGTCAACCTAATGCATATACTCGGAGTGGCCTGACAGCCATCTGTCTAATTTTTTATATGCATACACACACATTAACTCACTGTAAACTAAATATCTGGGATAATGTAGGCAGCAGCGCCCAGCTCACCCCCTCATATGTTTACAGAGGCCCGTTTGATAGTCAACACAGGCTTATGCACACGCACATGGCCACACACACTCATGTACACAGGTGGGGTTTCGTGCCTGCACAGGCTGTTGCATTCTGTGCTTTACATGTGATAGAATAAATAAACAGCAGCAGGCAGAAGGACTGTAGCTGTGCCTCTGGGCTTCCTGCCATTCTAGCAGACAGAAGACACTGCTGTGATTTTACATGCTGTATGGGACAAAGGCTGCGTCTGAAATCGCATACTCTCTTGAGTGAATACTTATTTTGACTTATTTTATTACTTCACAATGCTAAAAAAGTATGTTCTATAGACTATAGTATGAATGTGTATAGTATGAATGTAATCTGGACGTACTACATTCGTCATGTTGCCCTTACCACGTGACCTACCAGCCATTCACAAATCCTCTCTCAAGGCCTCATGGGATAGTAAAGTGTCCATCAAATGCACACTTCAGAATCTCACCAGATTCTTTGCCTACTCTTTTATGAGTACTGTGAATTCGGACATACTTCTTTTGTCACATACTTTTTTCCGATATAATGACAATATAAAGGACACGCATTATCTAAAACATTATTAAAACATTCCACAAAAAAAAAAAAAAAAAAAAAAAACACTGATCCAAAGCACACTCAGAAAAAATATTAAAAAGCCTTAGTAATAAATAAATAATAAATCAAATATTATTTTCTGTTTTTGGATTGTTATTTTTCACTACCATTCAAATATAGTCTCTGAACATTTGAGCATCAGCTAGGTGCTGAACAGTAATATCCTGAACAAAACAAAGCTGTTTGTGGAGCGCTATTTTGTCCGATCGGCATCCAGAACATGAACCATCCATTTTAGAATGAGTGAATGAGGGAAATTTCCATGTAAACTCAATGTAATTTTACATATTAAAAAGAAATAAGAGCACAAATGATCACAAATCATCTATTCTATCAAATAGAAAAATTATCTATTTGCATATGATATATTATATGATATGATAAACAATAAGATATGACATTTTTTTCATTATTATTCTTTGTCCTTTCTCATCATGAATATTTTCCCTTATGTAATTGTGTTTTTTTTTTTTTTTCAAATGACTAGTATTGAAAATACATAGTACCTTTTACTACATAGTAATTACATAGTAGTAAAAAGGGTTTTCAACAATAATCAAGTTCTATGGAATTATCCCTAAAAATCGTTTTTTTAGATAAGTACCATTTCAATTTCTGTTTGCCATGTTGCCTTTGATAATTACTGTTTTATTAATTATTGCATATACAGTTGCAAGAAAAAGTATGTAAACCACTTGCAGAATCTGTGAAAATGTTAATAATTTTAACAAAATAAGAGAGATAATACAAAATGCATGTTATTTTTCATTTAGTACTGTCCTGAGTAAGATATTTTACATAAAAGATGTTTACATATAATCAACAAGACAAAAAAATAGCTGAATTTATTAAAATGACCCCATTTATAAGTATGTGAACCATTGATTCCTAATACTGTGTGTGGTTACCTGGATGATCTACGACTGTTTTTATGTTTTGTGATGGTTGTTCATGAGTCCCTTGTTTGTCCTGAGCAGTTAAACCGAGCTCTGTTCTTCAGAAAAAATCTCCAGGTCCTGCAGATTCTTCAGTTTTCCAGCATTTTTTTGCATATTTGAACCATTTACAACAGTGACTGAATGATTTTGAGATCCGTCTTTTCACACTGAGGACAACTGAGGGACTCAAACACAACTTTTAAAAAAGTTTCAAACATTCACTGATGCTCCAGAAAAAAA
This sequence comes from Ctenopharyngodon idella, assembly GCF_019924925.1. NCBI lineage: Eukaryota > Metazoa > Chordata > Actinopteri > Cypriniformes > Xenocyprididae > Ctenopharyngodon > Ctenopharyngodon idella. The sequence continues at coordinate 8,863,491 of NC_067224.1, read as the reverse complement.
AAAACATGATGCATATAGATGGGGGTGAAAACATTTGGAATTTGAAGATCAAGGTAAATTGTATTTAATTTGTCTTCCGCGAAACATGCAAGTATCTTCTGTTGCTCCCGAAGGTCGGTACTAAATGAAAAAAAATTATATTGCAATAGTGAAATAAGAAAAATTTGGACCTCTTCATCCTGTTCAAAAGTTTTCACCCCCCGACTCTTAATGCATCGTGTTTCCTTCTGAAGCATCAGTGAATGTTTGAACCTTTTTTATAGTTGTGTTTGAGTCCCTCAGGTTGTCCTCCATGTGAAAAGATGGATCACAAAATCATTCAGTCACTGTTGTAAAGGGTTCAAATATGCAAAAGATGGTGGAAAACTGAAGAATTTTTGGGACCTGGAGATTTTTTCTAAAGAACAGAGCTCAGTTTAACTGCTCAGAATAAATAAGGGACTCATGAACAACCATCACACAACAAAAAAAACGTCGTAGATCATCCAGGTAACCACACACAGTATTAAGAATCAATGGTTCACAAACTTTTGAACTGGATCATTTTAATAAATTCAGCTATTTTTTTGTCTTATGGATTATATGTAAACATCTTTTATGTAAAATATCTTACTCAGGACAGTACTAAATAAAAAATAATATGCATTTTGTATGATCTCTCTTATTTTGTTAAAATTTTGCACATTTTCACAGATTCTGCAAGTGGTTCACATACTTTTTCTTGCAACTGTACATAATCAATGCCTCAAGATATAAACCTACCTAGAAATATTCACTGGAGTGCAAGACATGACAGCTAGTCATGGTCTCCCTGATACAGATTTCCTTACACAAATAAATTTGAACATAAAATTTTGATGTTGATCTTAAAGTATGAACTCGCTGTGAATTAATATGGATGGATGAATTAGCATGAATACGGTAAGTCATGACTAAGGGGTAGGGTTCATTGCTTCAAACTCCTCTAGAGAGACATGACATTTAGTACTGGTTAGACAAAGGGATTGAGATGATTCAGACGAACACAGTTAAGACATGAACACTTTTGACAGCAACATGAAGAAAGAGAAGGATTTCATCATTTTTAGAGCTTCTTCGGTGCTTCAGAGATGAGCACATGGGAGGGGGTGACAGTGATCACGGCTGCACATCATGAATGGCCCAGACTGGAGCACACTTCCAGATGTGCTGGCCTGGGGCCCTGATGGGTCTCTCTGTAACCTCAGGCCAAGCTCAAGCGAGGCTGGGGGTGGCGGGGTGCACACATTCCAGCATGTTCCACTGCTGCCTTGGGACCGCTCCTGGAAGTGTTACACAGACCCCGATGTGTGAGCAGGAAGTAAGCATGTCAAAGCTCTGATTATTAAACATCCGACTGTCCGGGATCAGCCGGAACAGAGTTATCACTACACAGCCATGATTGTCTGGACAAGACCGAGAAAAAAACACACACACAAGGACAAACAATTCCTATGATAGTCATATATCAGAAAGTAGCCTGAAATTTGGCACATTATTATAATACACCTTCTCAGTAACCATACAACAGCTGAACAAAAACAAAGAAGACGAGGAACAGAGATTGAGTGTGGATGAATGAATAAATGAATATAAAAATTGTTATCTCAAACAGTCTCCCTTTCAATCAGTACAATGCATAAATTATACCTTTTTTCATAGGAAAAATTAACTTGCAAATCAATCTGCAAGCCAAAAAATAAATTCCCTTTCAGGCTGCACTGTCTACACTGTAAAAAGTGGTAACCTGCAATTGATTTGTTTTTGTCCTGATTTAATGTATAAAGTAGTTTACTTTTCTGGGTTAATGTATTTTCTAAAACAATCATTTTGGGCTGGACATATTGAAATTCTAATTTAAATAGTCAACAGTCTTTAGTTGCATCACAGTTACTTGCTAGCTGCATGTGGAATTAGTGGGAGGGGCTTTCTAATTCTAGAGAGCATTTGATTGGACAAACATCTGTGTAGTGCAACATGAGTCATCAATATTGTTGCTTATTTTCCTAGAAAGACTGTAAAAGTGTACATCTGCTAAAAGTGAATTTCGACAACTATTAGGAGTACACTAGCATATAAATGATCTTATATATGGGGAAAAAAATTGATTCATGGTCTTGCAAACTCAAGCAAACAGCTTGTGATGCTTCTCAAGTTTCTTGGAATAACAGTATCTAGTGAGTGAATAAATGTTAATGTAAATATTATTTTGTGAAATTAAAACTCTTCTGTTACACAGGATATAAGTTTCAGTTTAACATTTGGTGTGTTCTAGACCTAGAGCCTTTCATAAAAAGTACATTGAAGAAATTAGGATCAAACAGATATTCTATGATACTTTCCTGGACCTTTTGTGCTAAAACGTAAGACAGAAAAGCTGTCATATGTCTTGGAACAACATGAGGATAAATAAATGATGACAGAAGTGTCATGTTTGGATGAACTTGTGAACTTTAATTGCAATTAAAAGTGAAAACAGTGTGAGAAAATGTTTAGCAAAGTAGTCAACTTTAACCTAAGTATAATTTATAATTTCAGATTATAATTCAGTCCATTTTACAGATGCTAGTGGCTGGGACTCATCTGGTGGACACAGCTGTGGTTTTGTGTGGACACCTGGGCACTTCTGGACCTGGTATTCTAACAGCTCTTAATTGGAACAATTGAAGTGAAATGTGAGTAGTCCATGTGAGAGGAGCTGGAAGTAACAGCATCATGAGAGGAACACATGATCCAGCCCTGCAGTGACAAAAGGGCCACTGTCCACTCCGCCTCAAATTTTTTTTGGTTGTTAGAGCATTGCTAAGTGCACTGGGGTTCAAATATGATCTATGTGGTTTCTAGACTGTTGTTATGCGATTGCCAGGAAGTTCTGGCTGTTTGATGTCATTGCTATGAAGTTTTCTGAGTTGCTTTTAGCAAACCAATATGTGGTTGCTAGGATGCTCTGGGTGGTTGCTATTAGGGCTGGTATCGATAAAAATTTCCCGATTCGATTAGATTTCGATTAACAAGCTTGTGATTCAATTCCGAATCAATTCAATTCGATATTGATTAATTTTTATATATATATTAGGTACAGAACATGGCAAATTAGAACTAAAGGAAAAACTCTCAACTAATTGTAACTTGTGTCACCCTCATGTGGAGGTATGCTGGACTAGTTTATGTACGCTTAGTTGATTTGTCCTATTTAGTTCCGATCTAATAAAGTTTTATTATGCTTTTAGGCCTAATCAATTTGAGTTTGGTTTTTCCTTATTTAATCAGTGTTCCCTTTCGAGGGGACTTGCGTTGCATCGCTATGGGAACACCTCTGCGTGTTTGCATCTTGAAACACATGTGAAATCAGTCCAATGGCATGGCGGCAGCAAGTGCTCTGTGTGAGTTGTTGGACGTTGTCACTTGTGCTGTGGCCAAGTTAAACATCTACTGGCTGGCCGAAAGGCAGGATGCTCGTCTTAAAAACAAACTTGATGAGCATTTCCTGCCTAGCAAAGTGCAACCTTCATGTTGGGGCATGCCATTTTTCCCCGATCACCACACTGGGGTGTCAAGATCATGGAGGAAACCATTCTCTGCCCGTGTCCTCAGCCCCTATGTCTCCAACTATTCATCGATTATGGGGTTGAAGGAGCATGGGTATGGGATGATGCCTAAGGTGGAGCAGACGCTTGTGAGGCCTTGTAATCTCTCCCCTTTACGGCATTGTGCCTCAAGGCCCCGACATTACCCAAAAGGCCATGCAGAACAACTTCAGCCTTGGTGGGTAAGGCATACATGGCAGCAGGTCAGGCCGGTGCGTGTTTGAACACTATAACCATTTTACAAGCATACCAGGCCAACCTGCTGAAAGACTTGGATGAAAGCGAGAGGGTGGACCCGGAGGCAGTTTATCTCTCCAAGCCACCAAGGAGATGGCCACCAAGAGATGGCCACCAGGGTGGCTTGGTGGCTTAAATTGCCTGGTGGCTCCGAACTGACTTCTCAAAATATACAAGAGACCAGTCTTAAGAGACTGGTTCCCTTATTAGACTCTCTGGCACTGTGGAAACTTCTGCCAAATGTGTCTCAGTGAGTCCTGCAAACTATAGAAAAAGGCTACAGAATTCAGTTTGATTCTCATCCGCCTCGATTCAACAGGATCCTGCCCACAGTGGTAGACCCCGAGCAGGCTCTGGTAATGGAACAAGAAGTCAAAGCTCTTTTGGGGAAGGAGGCCATAGAGAACGTTCCTCCTCCTGAAAGAGAATCCGGGGTCCATGGACGGTATTTCATAGTTCCAAAAAAGTAAATGGGGTTGCGTCTAATTCTAGATCTGCGCCAGCTGAATCGTACATTGACAAAGTTCAAGTTCAAAATGTTGACTTTGAAACTAAGATCCAAGGACTGATTTGTCACGGTAGATCTCAAGGACACACACTTCCATGTATCCATCCTTTCCCACCACAAGAAGTTCCTCGGGTTTGCTTTCGAGAGCAAAGCTTACCAGTATCGGGTTCTTTCCTGCATTGTCACCTCGCATCTTCATGGAGTGCATGGAGGCAGCTCTTTCTCCATTACAGAGGACCACTTTTCTGGGCATGGTATGGGATTCGACGACAATGCAGGCATATCTGTCTCCTGCTCGTATCATATCATATCGTTCCAGGCAGCCATAAACAAGATAAAGCTAGGCCAATCATTCACTGTGAAACAGTTTCAGAGACTGTTAGGTCTGATGGCAGCTGCATCCAACATGATACCTTTTGGCCTGCATGACCTTTGCAGTGGTGGTTTTAAAAACCGAGGGGCATCCAGTTCCACATGATCAAGGTTACACGCAAGTGTCTTCATACCTTGATGGTGTGGAAGAAAACTTGGTTCTTGTCCCAAGGTCCTGTGTTGGGGGCACCTTGTCGTAGCAGGATGCTTACGACAGATGCTTCCCTCATGGGCTGGGGAGTGATCCTGGAGGTTTACTCAACGCAGGGTCTGTGGAGGGGTCATCATCTTTCATGGCACATAAATTGCCTGGAGATGATGCCTGTTTTTATAGCTTTGAAACATTTCCTCTCAGACCTGAGGGGCCATCATGTGCTTGTCAAGACAGACAAGACATGGGTGGCCTCCTACATAAACCATCAGGGGGGTCTGTGGCCATGCCCACATTACAAACTGGCACACCAGATCCTCCTGTGGGACCAGGGAAGCTGATCTCACTGAGAGCAGTGTATATCCCTGGGAACTTAAATCAGAGAGCAGACATCCTATTGAGGCAGGGGCTTAGGCCTGGGGGATAGAGACTCCACGCCAAGGTGGTGGAGTTTATTTGGAGGGAATTCGGGAAGGTGGAAGTGGATTTTTTTTTTGCATCTCAAGAAATGACACACTGTCCACTCTGGTTCTCCTTCACGCATTCAGATTTGTTGGGGCTGGAAGCCATTGTACAGGCTTGGCCGAGGCTATGTACTGTATGTATGCTTTCCCCCCAATCGCTCTGCTCCCAGGAGTTCTAGAGAAAGTTTTCCAGGAATGCATCAGTCTTCATCTAGTAGCCCTGTTCTGGCCGGCCCGAGTATGGTTTGTGGACAGCTCTTCATGGGAGATTCCCCTCAGGAGGGACCTCCTGTCCCATTCAGGGGGCTCGATCCTTCAAACCCACCCAGATCTGTGGAAACTGTGGGTTTGGCCCCTCAGGGGGACCAACTCCTGAATGCTGGTCTCTCAACCAAGGTTGTTGAGTCCATCCTTAACTCTAGAGCTCCCTCCACAAGGAAACTTTATGCCTTGTAGTAGAGAGTTTTCACATCATGGTGCAGGAATTGCCAGTTGGATCCAGTTAACTGCCTGATTGGTACAGTGCTGGAGTTCCTTCAGGACAGACTTTCTGCAGGGCTACCCCCTCCACTCTGAAGGTCTAAGTGGCGACTATAGCTGCTTACCACGCACCTTTGGTGGTGAGTCATTGGGGAGAAACCCACTGGTATCTTGTTTCCTTCATGGCGCTTTGAGGCTGAGGCCTGCAAGCCATGCAAGGGTTCCAGTTTAGGATTTGGCATTGGTGCTAGAAGGTCTGTCCATGGCATTGAGTCTGTCTCTAAAAACAGTCTTCCTAACCCTAACATCTTAAGCTAATAAGAGACATTCAGCCTCTGTTGGTTTCCCCTTCATGTTTAGAGTCTACCCCCAGAGTGGTTAAAGCCTTTCTGCACCCTAGACCGGGTTAAGGTTCCGACCAATGTTGCATGATCTATAATCTTCCAAGCCTTTTGTCCTTCTCCATATCAGATGTCAGACCAGGAGAAGCTAAATCTGTTGTGTTGTGGTTCCTTGAGAAGGGAACAAGACACTGCGTCGCCCTGCCATACTTCCTGCATGTCCGTGATCGACTTTCTTCAGCGAATCTAAAGCTGACATTGTTTGGTCCAGGTATGCTTTATAGCTTCCTGGTCATGACGTCATGCTATGGGATGACGTCCTGCCATGCCATTGGACTGATTTCACACGTGCTTCAAGACACAAAGATGTTCCCATAACATCGTTGGGTCTCTTGCCATCTTGTTGAAATGAATTTTCAGATGTCTCAAAGAAAATACCTGTTTAATAAACAGTACTATACACACAAGAGCAAAAACATTATTAACAATACAACACAATTCACAAAGATGAAATATTTGCTTGAAACATTAAACAATCCTCCCAGTCTCAAACAACCATGAGATTTTTTTAAAATGGTGGCTGCATGTTATTTAACACAGCTTGTCTCTTGATAAGCATTCACATATTATAATCCACATCTCATCCCCCCATAAATTAACCAAAGCATTCACTTTCCATCAATATGTTATAAAAAAAAAAAAAAAAAAACATATTTTAAACAGATATTCTAAACAATCTAATGAACTCACTAAGTCAGTTTTCTCTCAAATTTCTCTCAAGTCAATCCCACAGATGTACAGGTGCATCTCAATAAATTAGAATATCATGAAAAAGTTTTTTTTTTTTTTCTGTAATTTAATTCAAAAAGTAAAACTTAAATATATTCTAGATTTATTAGACATAAAGTAAAATATTTCCAGACTTTTTTGTTTTCATTTTGATGATTACAGCTTGCTGCTCATCAAAATAAAAAAAATCAGTATCTCAAATTATTAGAATATTTAATTTCAAGTTCTATTAAATTACCATTCTCAGGGTATAAATACTGGGTTTAGCTCAGTAATCCCAACAGCAGTCATGGGGAAGTCTGCTGACTTGACAGTTGTCCAGAAGACGATCATCAAGACCCTCTATAATGAGGGTAAGCCACAGAGGGTCACTGCTGAAAGAGCTGGCTGTTCGCAGAGTGCTGTGCCAAAGCATATTCATGGAAAGTTGACTGGAAGGAAAAAGTGTGGTAGGAAAAGGTGTACAAGTGAAAGGAATGACCGCAGGCTTGAGAAGATTGTCAGGCGAAGCCGATTTAAGAACTTAGGAGAGCTTCAAAAGGAGTGGACTGAAGCTGGAGTCAGTGCATCAAGAGCCACCGCACACAGACGTCAAGCCACTTCTGAACCAAAGACAACGTCAGAAGCGTCTTACCTGGGCTAAGGAGAAAAAGAACTGGACTGTTGCTCAGTGGTCCAAAGTCCTCTTTTCAGATGAAAGTAAATTTTGCATTTCATTTGGAAATCAAGGTCCCAGAGTCTGGAGGAAGAGTGGAGAGGCACAGAAACCATGTTGCTTGAAGTCCAGTGTGAAGTTTCACAGTCACTGATGATTTGGGCTGCCATGTCATCTGCTGGTGTTGGTCCACTGTGTTTTCTGAAGTCCACAGTCAACGCAGCCATCTACCAGGAATCAAACTCACCAGACCTGAACCCCATAGAGAATCTATGGGGTATTGTCAAGAGGAAGATGAGAGACACCAGACCCAACAATGCAGATGACCTGAAGGCCGCTATCAAAGCAACCTGGGCTTCCATTACACCTGAGCAGTGCCACAGGCTGATTGCCTCCATGCCACGCCGCATTGACGCAGTAATTCATGCAAAAGGAGGCCCAATCAAGTATTGAGTGCATAGAAATGAACATATTTTTCAGAAGCCTGATATTTCTGTTTAAAATATCTTTTTTTTTCACTGATCTTATGAAGTATTCTAATTTATTGAGATAGTGAATTGGTGGGTTTTTGTTAAATGTGAGCCAAAATCATCACAATTAAAAGAACCAAAGACTTAAAGTACTTCAGTCTGTGTGCACTGAATTTATTTAATACACGAATTCCACAATTTGAGTTGAATTACTGAAATAAATGAACTTTTCCACAACATTCTAATTTATTGAGATGCACCTGTATATGAAAAACTTTCATGACTGTAGCTCCTCAGAACAACTTAAATTTACTTTTCCAAGCATATAATCAAAGTTCCCTTTCGAGGGAACATCGACACAGTGTCATGGGGTTGACGCAATGGGAACGCCTTCAGTGTAAGCTGGTGTCTGAGTCACTTGCCAGCAAGCTGTTTCAGGGCACAGGACAGACCATTGCTTTTTGTGGAGCCATGTCTCCACTATTTCAATTTGATTGCCCCTGCCAGTGAGCTGGCACTGAATTGGCCTTTCTCACAACCTTCCCGCAAGACGAAATTGTAAAACTAATTCTCCTTTCTGACAATTTGGCAACGTTGGAAACTTCTACCAACATCTTTCTTTGAGTTTTTCGAACTATAGAGAAAGGCTATAGAATTCAGTTTGAATTTCGTCCTCCTTGTTTCAATGGCATGCTCATCATTACAGTGAAGCCAGAGCAAGTTCTGTTGCTTACGCAGGAGCTGGAGTCTCTCTTGGGCAAGGGGCGATCGAGCATGTTCCCCTCCCAGTGAGAAGTTCAGAATTTTTGCTGGTAAATTGGTAATTGGTAATTTTTGGTACCAAAAAAAAGAGAAGACGGGGGGCTGCGTCCTATTCTTGATCTTTATCACTTGAACTGTACTCTGCGGACACGTTAGAGATGTTAACACTCAAGTTTATCATGTCTCAATTCAACCTGAGGATTGGTGTGTCATGATGCACTAAAGGACGCATATTTTTCTCATTTCTACCTAGTCATAGGAAGTTCCTGAGGCTCACTTTTGGGGGGAAGCTTACTGTTATCAGGTTCTTCCGTTCAACCTGGCTTTGTTTCCTCCAACCTTCAATAAGTGCAAGGATTCAGCTCTGGCCCCTTTGCGACTCCTCCATACATTAAATTACATTCAATTACTGGCTCATTTAGCCCGGTCACAAGATATGGCAATTCGACATCTCGATGTCGTCATCTTTCATTTTGAATATTTAGGTTTGAGGTTGAACACAAGAAAGTGTGCTGTCTCCAAGTTAGAGAACTACATAGTACATACTAAAATGTATGTTTATGGTAAGGGCACATGCCGAGCGCTTCATGCCCTTTCTATATGGAGGAGTCCCTGGTTTGTAACCTTGGGTTACAAAGAGGAGTTTTGCCCTCGTCATTATGACAGATACCTCACTCATGGGCTGGGGCGCTGTCATAGACCGTCGCCCAGCCGAGGGTCTTTGGGAATGCCTTCATCTCTCTTGGCACATTAACCACCTAAAGAAGAGGGCTCTGTTTTAAGCACTAAGACACTTCTTCTCAGATCTCGGGGGCTATCATGTGTTGATGCAGACGGGCAATGCATCAATAGTCACCTACATTATTACCAGGGTGGGTTGCATTCACGGCCCCTGTTCAGGCTGGTGCAGCAGATCCTGCCCTGGGCGGATGCAAACTGCTCTCCCTGAGGGCAGGTTACTTTCCAGGACACCTCAATATGGGAGCAGACATTTGGGCAAACTCTCAAGGTGGCTTTGCTCATTACCTCATCAAAAAGGGCAGGAGACTTGCAGGCCCTGTCTATCACCTCCTCCTGCCTGGATTTTGCCTCTGGACTGGTCAAGATGATACTGCACCCTAGGCCAGATTACGTCCCTAAGGTGCCTTTCTTCACCATTTTTGTGTATTTATATTTCTGTCACTGATGAAATTTTAACCTGGCCTACATAATGCTGTAAACTATACAGGGCGTCAGTTGGTACTACATTATAATAATATTGAAGGTTAAAATAAACTGATTTGTACAAACACTGAAATTACGCATAAGGAAGTTTTTATAATAATAAAGTTATAATACTAACTTTAAGATTACATAATTATGTAATTACATAATTATTATCTACTCTTTTGAAATTTAACATTTAAATGGTTGCTGTCATATGTCAGGGTTATACATGTTTTGAGTTTGTTTTTTATCTGTTTCCCTGTTCTGTTCATGTATTAGTTGGTTTGTCTTTAGTCAAATGTTCTCTTTTGTTCAGTTTCCCGCCATTCCTATGTTTCTATGGTTACCTTCATTAGTTCATTTGTACCAGCTGTTTCTTGTAAATTAGTCTCGTTTGCTTCTGTTACTTTGTGTATTTAAACCCTTTGTTTCCTTCAGTTCTCTGTCTGTCCTCGTCATTGTTAAGTTGGTTGTTCTGTTTTGAGTTTCTACCTGTTTTATGGAGTTTTTGAGTTTGTTACAATAAAGAAGCTGCTACTACAAGATCCTGATTATCATCCTTTGTGCTGCAACCAGCGCCCGTGACATCATAAAAACACTTGATTGATTTATTCAAACATACATTAAATACTGAAGAACAGTAAAACATTCAATGAATATGTAATATGGTGCATATATTTAGCAAAATGCTCTTCTCTAGAGTTAATTTTTCTAGCTGAATAACGAGATAATGCTCACTGAATGGCTTTTCTAAAGGTAGGTTAAATGTAACACTAGCTTTGTCCCTATTCAGAGGCCGTGAAGGTCGGGCCGAGCATTGTTAAATGGGATAGTCTAGCTTACGGAGGATTGTTCTTGTCACCTAGCAACTGTGGCAGGTGCCGTTGATGAGCAGCAGTAACGTTTGTAATGGACTTCTTTGAAAGTTATATTCAACTGTCTGACAACAAAACAGGGTTCCATCCTGTCTAAATACGTTAACCTTGGTCCCTTTCTGTACAAAATAAAGATTATAAACTATACAATCTTAGTAATATATGTCAACATTTGAACCGCTTTAAAGTTTTTTTTTTTTTTTTTTTTTTTTTTTTTTTTCATTTTTCCAATTGTATCATTAGATATTCAAGTAAGTTGAAACCCAGTACTTACATTTAAAAGTAAAATCCGGCAATTTCTCTCAAAAAACAAAATATGTCGTCACCGGTGCGCAATAAATTCTGGGGAAAGGATCCATCTGTTGTATTCCTCATTGCCTGGGAAATGAAGGACGCATTTTGAGGCCATATTTGAGGCAGCCTTCTTCGTCTTGCTGCTGTGATATAATCAGCCTTCGAATGAGGCCTCGAAAGATGCAGCCTCTGAATTGGGACGCAGCTATTACGTGACAATGTTTACAAGCTGTTTTATTGACGTCTTTCCAAGGTTGAAACACTGATTGAATGATTACATGTGACATGATACGGATTTTGGTTGTACCGCATCTTTTAACATACCTTCTGATGTTCATTCATGTTTATTTTGTACTGTAACTAGTAGTATCGGAAGAGATTATCCATTCACGGTCACTCCCCGCTGCCGCTTCACTTAATCTAAGGCGGCAACAGCGATTTGTCACGCCACATTAAAGATTGCCAAAACCATATTTATTGTTTGAATTTCGTAACAAAATGGACAGAATTTGAAATCTGAAAAGTAACAAAGCACAAAGCATATGGCGATTTATTGGATGGGAGGTGTGCTACAATGTTCTGTTCATTCAACTGAAAACAGCATTGACTAAAAGATCGATTCTTGGGATTTAAGAATAAATATCAGTTCATAAAAATGAGAATTGATTAAATAAATATTTTTTACCCAGCCCTAGTTGCTATAGGACTTTGCTATGGGCTTGCTAAGACGTTCTGGGTGGTTGATAGAGTGTTGTTCAGTGGTTGCTAGGGTGTTCTGGCCATTGTTAGATGGTTAATACTGGCACAAGTAAAAAAAGCCCATCTGTAACCCTAAGAATGAGCAATAGTAATAGAGACCTAAACTAATAGATCAGCAGTCAGGCCTGGTATGGGCTCACAATGGCCAATGTGGATGTAGCTCATATCTGCTTATCCTAAAGTCACCAGGGAATTTAATTCAGAGGACTGAGAACAAAATGATTTTTAGCTTTGAGTTGTGTATGAGCAATAGTAATAGAGACCTAAACTAAAATAGAATTTTTCTTTACAATTACAATTGTTTACATTCATGTTTTCAAATTAGTTGTCATTTCATGGAAAGAAACAAGCATTGTCAATCTAAACATGCCCAAATTGATTTTGTTGCATAAAAGAACATATATGAGCAGGCCACAAACTAACAAGGTCAACAGACTGAGCAGAAGAATAAAAAATAATCAGAGTGAGGAAGACAAACAAAAGAAAAAGCCCAGAGACAGAGAGGAAGTTTATTAAGGCAAGAGAGAGCATGAGAGTGGCAGAGTTTAGATCATTAGTCTACCGTGCTGGTTTTCATTATTACTGCGCAATGCCAGCCTTCTAGTTAATCGCACAGCACCCATTTAAGACTTCTGCCTTCAATCACAGGAGCATACAAATATACACACACACACTTGCAAAACCTTAAAGCCCAGGTCATGAGGACCCTTCATGTCAGAAAGCCCTCTCCGCCCAGCCTATCCATTGGTGAAGGCACCTTTTATAAGACTGAGGGAGAGGAGAGAAAGGAATCCACAGGAAGCAGACTGAAAAGCCATAATGGTACTTCAGATAGATTGAGAGGAGGAGACGAGGAAGGAAAAATCTTAATGAATCTAGCATCCTCCTCTCCCAGAAAGACGCTAAACCCAATATTTTGTTCCCTCTGATGGTGATGTGGACTGGAACCATTACTGGCTAAAATTAAAAAGTGGTTGTCACTTATATTTATATATATATAAAGTATAATGATATTCATATGTTTTTTTTTTTTTTTTTTTTTTTTTTCAGACACTCCCTGATGGTATTCTTAGATGTACAGTGGCCAACATCTGATACCATTACTGTGTACCATACCACCACAGTGTTTATGGTGGTTACTTTTACACAAAAGTAACTCTGACTCTCCTCTCAGACCGACCCTTTTGAATTCCCTGAACTACCATTACTAAATCACCCACTTCCAGATTAAAAAGTGTAAAGGAGCAGCAGAGGAAAAGCGTTTCCCTGCAGACACAATGCAAACAAATTAAACTGCTCGTTGTACAGATGCTTTTGGGAAAACAGCCTTCACAAATGTTGTTTCTTTAGTAATTCACAGATAGTAATGGTCTTTTGAAATCTAGTGTTTGCTTATGAGATCAACAGTCAATGGCCAGTGCAAATGTAGTTCAGTTCCGCTTGTCCTAAAGTCAACAGGGAACTTTATTCAGAGGACTGAGACCAAAATGATTTTTTTTACTTTATTCAGAGGACTGAGACCAATGATTTTTTAGCTTTGAGGCATTATTATCAAAATGTCAAAGCTGTTCTTTTCCATACATTTCCATTTTTTGTTTAAAGAAAGTACTATTTTTATTCAGCAAGGATTCATTAAATTAATCAAAAGTGACAGTAATGACTTTTACATTGTTATTTTAAAAAATCTATTTCAAATAAATGCTGTTCCTTTGAACCTTCTATTACTCAATGAAACCTGAAAAAAATACAGTTTCCACAAAAATATTAAGGTAGCAAATAAAAGGCTGAAAATTCAGCTTTGCCATCAGAGGAATAAATTACATTTTATATAATAAAATAGAAAACAGTTATTTTAAATAACAATATTTTCCAATATTACTGTTTTACTGTATATATGATTAAATAAATGCAGCCTTGGTGAGCATAAGAAAAAACACTTCAAAACATTTAAAAAAATCGGTAACACTTTAGTATAGGGAACACAAATTCACTATTAACTACGACTTTTCCCTCAATAAATTCCTAATTTACTGCTTATTAATAGTTAGTAAGTTAGTTGTTAAGTTTAGGTATTGGCTAGGATTAAGAATGTAGAATAAGGTCATGCAGAATAAGGCATTAATATGTGCTTAATAAGTACTAATAAACAGCTAATATTCTAGTAATATGCATGCTAATAAGCATCTAGTTAAAAGACCCTAAAATAAAGTGTTATCAAAAAATCTTACCAACTCTGATCTTTCTATTTTCTCACCCAAGCACCAAATGAGTCAAGACTCTCACTAGTGCCCTTAAAAAATGTGCATGGTACCCCTGAATACAACTTCCAATGCTTCTTAATTACTACCAGGGTAGTTCAACACTAAAACGTTTTTCTGATGAAGTGTTTGTGCAGCGTGGCTAAACCCCTCACTAAGCCGAACAGGAAATGCAGTTTAGAGTCCCATTCAATGAACGAGTGAACGGAAAATACAGGCCGAGATATAATCAATAGGTCTTAGCATGTGGCTCTGATCAAGAGAGCATAATCTGATAATCTCAACTAACTTAGGCAAATGTGGTAACAACACTGATTATTAAAGTCATGAAGGACCTCGGCGTCCAAAAAGCATGAAGAGAATGAAAGCAAGAACATCTCAAGTACATTTCGCCACATGTGAAATTCAATTAAGCAGCGGTTGACTCATTAAGATGGAAGCTGCTGCCCAAGGTCACCCAAAGTTGGACAGTTTCGCTGAATCGCAATGCTGCATTCTCATTTGCAAGAATGAAAAGGTTAAAAACACAACGTGTACTATTAGATCTCAACCATGAGACACAAAATGATTTCTAAACATGGAACAAGGCCTCAATAACTGTTATAAAATGGAGAAAATATTGATTGTGGCAGATGTTTATTGCAGACAAAATATTAGTGGGCTCTCATCATGAAGCAATGTAATCCAAAAAACGTAAACTCATTATCGATTGATTTAATGAGGACTGGTCTGTTTTTCGGTCTGTTATGAGTAAGTACCGGATGAGGGGGGTCGAGGCTCTGGAGCGGGTGGTTTGGAGGTGGGGAACTCAGTGACGAGCGACAGACATCTCAATCATCATAATGAAAATCTCTTCATAAGAATATATACTGTAAACGAGACATGGAAGCCAAGCTCTGAAAATAGCTACAAAGGATCAACCAAACAGGCCACATTCACCTTTCTTCTCAAACAATCAAACAGAAAGTCACCAAATGCCTTTAAAACAACATATTTTATGGTGTCCTAAATAGGAGAAGATCAAAGTGTCTCATTGAAGCTTAGCAAATGTACAAACAGAGTTATGGAGTGAAGGTCAGACAAGCATCTGTAATCTCCTTTAATGGTTTCTGGAGAGGGATTCTTAAAAAAAGAAAAAGAAAAGAAGCAGAAAGAGAAAAGGAAGTAGTGAGAGGGAAGAGCGAACAATCTCGGGGACATCCCTTACTAAGACTAACAGCTGTTTAAACATTTCCCAGATAAAGAAATTGGCTCAATTTATACAAAGCAGGACTTCAAAAGGCAGGAGTGAGCTGCTTATATTTACATAACTCATGGCTTGAAAGTCTCCTCACTCCAAAGACATGGAGCCCATTAATGCCGAGCAATAAAACTCGAACCCCTGTCCCGTTCCTTCCATTTACATCCAATTTGAGCTTGCCGATGGTTCGGTCTAGTCCGCTCGGCTGCGACTGCCCCACTGTCAGATATCTGATAGCTCGAGTTTACATTTATAAAATGTGATCATTGTAAAACCATATGCTTCCTAAAACCCCTGCGTTTATCCAACTTATCCCAGGAAATCGCCTCTTTCTGTGCCTAAGCACTGTGTTCATAGTGAAAGTGGCCTTCTTGTTAAAGATTTGGGGAAAGATTATAATTAATAGCTTTACATTTTATTCCCATGTTTTGAAGGAGTGTAATTTGGCCGTAACAAATAAGACCTGTGAGGATTTTGTGTTAAATGTCTATGTGGATTGTGGATAGAGGGATATTAGTGGCAGTCCTGGTTCATCTGGTGCCCTAAGCAAGATAAGACTCGACCAAAGGGGGGAAAAACGTGTAGTGTTTTATAAGTGTGATAAGACGGGATAGATTAATGGTACAGTTTTTCTTCAGAATGAAAGGGAACCTGGGTTCAAATCCTGACTAAACACATTCAAATCCCATGGGAAAAAAGTTCATGTAGATTTGGAGACTTTGCAGTTTAGTCATGTGAATGGACAATATTTGTGCAACATCATTTTTAAAGGTACGTTTTTAGCAAGTTGCATTTTAAATCCACAATTTGAGACTGTACCTTATATGTCCTCCCAACTGAACTGAGCTATTATCAGTGTAATTACTCATTAATTAATGATTAATTACTAGTTATTAATGGCTAAAATGTAATGATTCATAAAATACATAATTATAACAATAATAATTAGAATTTTATGATAATTTTCTTATAATTAAAACAAAACAAAACATATAAATCATTTATTAAAAAAAATCTGAAAATCAAATCTCAAGCCCTCTAATAAAGATTAACATCAATTGTATATATTTTTATGTTCATTCACACAGCATATTGTGTATTCATTTATCCATGAAGCATAAGATCATGGCGTGAGCTCATAGAGGGGAAGTAATGCAGTTCAGAGCCCCGCGGTGCATTTCTGGCTGGATGAAGCTTCAGCACCCCTCATTGGTCAGTCTAGGTAACGTCCTATTATGACTTACTCTTTCTATTTCTTTACGTTCATCCATGTTAGTGTTCAAATGGCATTTAAGGATCCCCCAAAAATAATTCTGCTCACACTTTATACTAAATAAAATTTTTAAACAAACAGTGTGAACTAGCAAGCACAAAGGATTACTGTATATATGTTAACACTTCACTAGTGAAATGAAATGTACTCTTTAGCTGTTTAGCTTAAAAATACTACAAAAAGAGTAAAAAAAAATGTTTTAAATAATATCAATAAATAATAAGGTACCATGCAACAAAATATATATAGGCCTACATCTTGACAATCTACACAAAAATATCAGTGTAATCATTTTTTATTATTATCATTGAAATAAAAATGTTTCATTTTAACTCAACTAAACAACACAAGAGTGTTTTGTGCTTCTTTGTTTTAACCGTTGCAGAATATTTTTGGCAATTCCCATCATTTCTTTATAGTCACTAATATTAAAGCACATTTTCAATTGCGGTTTTAACCTTTTGTTCAGTCATAATGGACCTAAATGTTTAGCAAGTGACAAGATAGATATGAAAATAGACATTTATTATGGAGAACTTGATCTCAAATTTTTATATTAGTTTCAAAAGAGTAGCCTATTTGCAAACTGTCCTTTATAGTGTGCGTTGAGAAATGTCAAGAGATATTTTTGGAGGTAATGCCTAAATAAACAAACATGTATAGTGTTTAAATTATTTAAGCATCACATCCAATCCAAATATCAAGAGGCTTCTCATTAGATCTGAAAGCTCTTTATGTGTCTGCACTGCACAACAGTCTGTTATACTGTTACAAAAGTATTTACAGAACAGTTTCTGAATTTAGTAACAAATATTTTTTGTTACTAAACTATTTAGTTTCCAAATGTAGTAATATTGACCTTTTTTGAAGGCTAAAAATGCTCATAACAAGAAGAGTAACATATTTTTTCCTGTTTAAAAACTGGTATTCACACATTTGATTCTGTGCAGTCTGTCAGATTATTTAAAAAATGTGAGGATGAAAAAAAACAAAATTGAAAATTTCCAATCCAAGATAATGTAAATAATAATATCGGGAAAACTATAAAAAGGCATTAGCAAAACAACTTGCCTAGTTTTCTACTTCAGTATATATCTTCAGAGAGTACTAGTCTGCAGTGGGCAGTGCTATTAGCAGAAAGACTGAGTGCAAGTTTGCCCGCGCTGACAGGTGGACCCCACGGCTTTTCTTTGAACAGCCGGTCTGATTTACAGCTAAGAGACACAGAGCGTTCCAGCCCTCTGATATCACCAGCTGACATTAGTAATTAATACAGTCTTAAGGAATGAGAGCACACACTGGGGAAAACTTTAAGAACCGGTAATTAGGCCCAACAGTTGCTAGTTTGACAGTGATGGTTTAGTAGTCTGATTTCTGATGGGCCATAAGTAGAACGTCACTGTACAAAAATATGACATAACTCTAGCTAAACAGCAGCCAAAAATGAAAGTAAACAGTCTGGCATCAATATCATTCAAATTTGCATATAAATTAGCCTTATTTCTTGACCCAGACTGAGTTTCTATTCAACACAGATGGGACGCAGAAAGGTAAAGGTTGCTGACAGGCCAAGACGCTGACTAATTCACTCATCTGCCACGACTCAACGCTCCATTCAGACTGTCCCCGAGACAGACAGCCTCCTCCAGGAACATAACGCATCTGATAAAATCTCCCCAAATATTCCAGACATGCAGTTCAGACAAAGGAGACGGGGTAAGGGGGGCTTTCATTATCGTTCCGGTCTTCAGATAGCCCGCCGTAAAATAGGGACGTCTCTTGTCTCTTGTCACTTTTCGTGCTTTTGCGGTACAGGTCACTTTAGTTGTGATGGCAAGGACACGGTCAAATGGAGACTGAAGTCTGAGTCCTAACGCCAACTTTTATCTGGGCCTGTCTCCCCCTGAAATTGAAGGGATAATTATCCAGGCTTTGGTTGCAACAGGTAATAGCCATTGACTGTTGACTTTGCCTTTTCATTTTTGCAAAGTTGTTACCTTGGTTGGCTCTGATTAACGATGCAGGTATGCACTGCATGTGGTTATAGTAAAACAGTCTTGATGAAGGTTAAATATGGTACACTTCACATAGTGGATCAGTAATGCCCAAGGGTTCCCACAATTTTCCCATTTTGATTAGGCACCGTAATTTTCCCAGTACAATTTACATAAATATGTACATGGCTGCGTTTACACTGATTACTGGATCCTGGGAATGCAGGCACCTATTCTATCTTTCCTGTCTGTTCTCGGCTGCTTTATACAAAAAAAGCTATTAAAAAAAATCCCTCAAATAAAATAAACTAACAGACTAACAGAAACTTACCACTAAAAAATCTGTAGATTTTCATGTTTTGTGTATTTTCTAAGAAAAATTACAACAATAATAAACATATGTTAAGAATTCGTTTTTTTTTAAATATTTATATTAAGTAAATTATTTCCTTTTATAAGTCTGTCTATCTATCTATCTATCTATATCTATATATACTGTATATATATATATATATATATATATATATATATATATATTTGTTTCAAAGCAGCTTTACAGAAAATCATGATGTTAATGTTTATAATATCTTAATATCTTCATGCCTTATAATTGCATTTAGCAGATTAAATCTGGCCAATAATATAGTTTACATTTTGCGATGATATAAGTAATCAAACATCTGAGATTTGTTATCCTATATAACATATGCAAATATACTGTATGTATGCAGATATAAAGAACAGCGCTGTAAAATAGTTAGGCAGTCAAGATGTGCTATATATCACTTTATCCAACTTTATATAGATGTGCACAGCTGAGAATTGTAGTATATATTGCTTTACATGAGTATGTATAAAGGTTACATTCATTGACAATATAACAATCAAGCAGTTGAGATTTGCTATACGCTTAACGTGAATTAGGTATGTATGTGGATAATGCTGAATATACTTAGTAGTATAATTCATTATTAGCAAACAATTTAATGTTCATATCAGCAGAAATTATAGTGTAATTACAGTGTCACTTATAAATACTATATATAATAAAAACAATGGGAGAAGGTTTTGTTGGTTAACATGGCCAAGTTATCTCGTAAAAGTACACCACTGGACTGCAAAGAGCCATTCAAAAATGTCCATGTATTCTGACAGAAAATTATTTTTTAAGCACCATATATAATCACTACATAAACCACCATTAGCAAAGATAGCAATATTCACAATGTATACAGTACTTCTCTTCAACAGCCAACCAACTGACATGAATGACAATGCGAACAATGAATGCTAATAGTGTTTACATTGGAAAAAACGACACTCGTGACGTCACCTTTAAACAACTCATTGAACATCAAAGGTCGGAATGTGTATTTGGTTTGTGCTGCTAACTGATCCAAAGGTGGCCTTTGTGAGCTCTGGATTAGGTTAGCTGCCTTAGACTCAGTCCCAAACAATAACTGGATTTCAAAGTGAAAGGTGACCCCTCTTAGCCCAAGGTGCAACATTAAAGAGATGTTTAGGTACATGGCGTGTGCCAAGCGAGTTTTTATGTACCCACACGAGCTGAGGTCAGAGCGGCTACAGCTGTCAGTGCAACAGAACAAGCAGAGTTAGGCAGCCACGCAGATAAGCCATGGATGCCAGGCGCCCTGCGGACGCCCTTATCAGGTCTCCACTGCACTCTGCGATAGATAACGGCACTCTCAGGACGCTTGCTGCACTCCCTCTCATGTTTACTGAGCCACATCAAAGGCCGACGCGTGAGCGGGCCGGCCATGTTAGTCATTGACAAATTAAGCAGGGACTCATCTGGTCAGGGAGCTCCCCCCTTTCCTCTTCTGCACTCTACTGGAGTCGCTACACAGCCCGTCCGGTTCTCTTGCTCTGCCCTGAGGTGTTCTACACAGTAATTACTCCTGGGTAATGACAGCCAACACTTCAGTAGGTTGTAAACGGCAGGAGGCTTGTAAAGAGGCTGTGACCGGTGGAGGCGTGAGTGTGCTGGGGTGAAACTACAACAGCAGGGAATCAGGCCCACCCACCAAACCAAGTCTACTCTGCTCTAGTGTACACTTCTCTGCTCCTACTCTACTGCACTCTAAACAACTCTATTATTCACAACTCTACTCCATACTACTTTTATTTTCAATGCCAAGACGCACAAATATGATGATAGTCTTGCAAGGGACCCTCTTTTATGAATGTTGCTATATATTCACATGGTAACAGTTTACTTTAAGCCTGTATATATAATGCATAATAAAAGTATTCTTGTTGCATTAATTATGCCTTGCAATGCATGAATAATTGTAACCACAGTTATATATGTTTGCTCCTTTAGAAAGTATAATGCATTAAAACACATGATAAATAATGGAACTGCCAAATTCATCGGACCTCTGAATATTTTAATTTTGTATACAATTATTTATGAAAAAATGTGTTATAGTGCATTATACTGTACATAAGGCTTCAAGTAAAGTGTTCACATTTATAACAAGCCATTATACTGTGTACAAAAACTGTAAAAGTAACAGTAATAGTTGGTAACACTTTACAATAAGGTCTCATTTAACATTAGTTAATGTATTAACTAACATGAACTAACCATGAGCAATACATTTGTTACAGTATTTATTGATTTTTGTTAATGTTAGTCAATAAAAATCCAGCTGTTCATTGTTTGTTAGTTCACAGTGCATTAACTAATGTTAACAAATACAACATTTGATTTTAATTTTGTACTAGTAAATGTTGAAATGAACATTAACTAAGATTAATAAGACTGTAGAATTATTGTTAATTCTTAACTAAAATAGTTAACTAATGAAACTAATGAAAACTTATTGTAAAGTGTAACCTAATAGTTTTATATCTCATTGCACTAGAGCAATAAGAACTGGTTAAAATATTATCTGGGAAATATTAGGTTTGTATTAAGTTGACAGTGAATCTTTTTAACCCCATGAGTACAGTTAGATGTATATAACCTGACAAGAATCATTTTAAAATTCAATTTTATATACAAGTTCATTTTATTTCTATAGCCCCTTTTGCAATAAACATGTTCCAGAGCAATTTTACAGAAAATATTCCTTTACAAAACCCAGTTGTCAGGGTTATGTGTGTTTTAGTCTGTTTTTTCCAGGTTAACCTGTTTGTTTCATTTCCTTGGTTTCTCATTGATTGATTATGTTTACACCTGTTGCTTGTTTCGTTGATTGGTTTAGTCTTGTATATACTGCGCTTGTTTTCTGTCACTCGTTGCTTGGCAATCGGCAAGTTTAGTTGGTTGTTCCGTTCATGTTTTTTGATCTTCAGAATCCAGAGTGTTTTGTGAAGTTTTGAGCTTTGTAAATAAAATAGCTGCTGCGAATAGATACCTTTTTCGTTCCAGCTTTTCAACCAGATGTGACAGAAGAACGAAACAAGCAACAGGTGTAAACATAAAACAAACAAATAAATGAGACAAACAGGCAAACCTGGAAAAAATAAACTAAAACACAGACATAACCCTGACGTCATTGACCGAGATAAATACAGAAGGGATGAGAAGAACCTCTGCAACAAAACCCAAAAGGACAAACTATTCTTGAAAGTTTTTACAATGCAAGAATGGAGAGACGAACACTATACATATATACTATTTTATTCACCTTTTTGTTTGTCTTTTATTCATTACTTCTAAAAACTAAATGAAACATAAAAACTAATATATAAATAGTGTTGCAGGAATGACTAAATAGTGTTACAGGATTATTTCATTTGAGATGTCACATAACATACAATACCTTCTCTATTCATCTCTCAAACTTAAAAATGCTTAGAAATTGTTTAAAATTGACAAAGGCATCCTCTGACATTCACATTTCTATGAGACAAGAGTCGTATCATGAGACTAATTATATCACATTACCTCAGAAGTTTCTAGGGCAACCCCTTCCCCCATGAAAGTGTCAATTGTTCAACACACAATGCTAACAGCCGTCTGTTTACCACAGTGGTTTCCTAAAGTGAAAAGGCTCACCTACTTATTTACTTTGAATGTAAACAGTCTGATATAAATAGATAAATATCACAGTCTGGAGACAGTTATGAGTTTGTAGGGATGGGGGGAATTTTCCTATTTGCACCATTCCAAAAAATAACAAACAAAAAAAAAAAAAAATTTTTTTTTTTGAATTTTCTGAAGAAAAACCATGATACCAGAGTGTTCTGGGTGGTTGTTAAAGCGTTGCTTACTGGCTCAAGTGAAAAGAGCACATACCAAGTCTCTAACAACACACCTCTCCTTGACAAGCCGCATGATTTGAAGTCCCCTTCATGTCCGTATAGCCCAAACTGTTCATCATTAGAAGACCATTTGAACATTTACAGATTGCTTTGAGGTTGAAAGTGTTAAAATATGAAGTGATTTTGTACATGTATGTGTTAACGATAGAAGTCCAGACATCAGGAAAGCCTCTCAATATCCTTAGACTCCAGAATTCAGACAGACAGTAGATTGACCCGTGACCCCAAAGCCTGCTGTCTTGTTATCGCTCTCCCGTTATCTCACAGGGAATCTCTGCCTTAAGTCCACGGCGCCCCAGGTTATTGTGGGAGAGAAACTGGCTTGAGCTTTGCAGGCTGCAAAGATCAAAGATGGCTGGATGTGCTAGTAGTAATACAACCTAAGCCATTACATTTGGAATCCTGGTTACTATACAAATCAAAGATGACTAGTAATGATTATTAGAAAGAAACTGAATTTGCTTTAAAACATTAAGCCTTCAACTTGAGTTAAAATGTCTGGGCAAGCAAAAGTGTCTGGCATTAAAATAAAAACGATTGCTTCCCTCTTTACACGAAAATTGTAGTTTGAACCTCAGATTTGATTTAGTACTGAGGTTTGAAAAGGCACAATGATGTGAAAGTCACAGTAATTTAGAGGGATTCGATTTTCCTCCGAGTACGGCAAACACAGCAGAAAGTGGCTACGAAGAAACAGCAGTTAAGCATTTATCACCATTTCCTATTCATCATGCTAATTGTTCAGGCGCAGAAATATTGTTTATTTTGGACAATTAGGGTTTGGTTTAGTGCCCTGCGTCAAAGCCCACAGCTGTGAAGAATTTCAGCCTTCGCTATATGACACTTAATTTATGACTCTCACAAATCAATTATACTTTGTTCTGTGCAAATAGCCGATTTGTCTCTTCCCCCAGTGGAAAATGACATTATCAGGCTGTGAGAGGGCTATTAAACAACAATGTCTTCTGTCAATATGAGCCAGACAGCGAGAAGCCTATTCTGAGCGTAAAGTCTCGCGTGTGTGCGTGCGAGTCTCGTCTCTTGACAGTATTTAGAATACACACATAGACATGAGGGGATGAAAGGCCGTTTTGTGAACGTCGACTTCCAGTTATCGTTGAAACATAGTGCCGCAGTAAACAGTGCAGCACTGGGTGGCCATGCGAAAGTTTAAACAAAGAAGGAGGCACGCTGAAATATCCCGCGTTCAGCAGAGCAGTTACGAAACTCAGAAAGAATGGAGGGTCTACACAACAGTGCATCACAAACAAGTGCTAAATGTCAACATGCAGCACTCAATGTGTCATACAAGGATGTGTAGAGCATCTAAAAGACAGACAGTAGAGAATAGTCAAAAAAAATGGCCTTCAGCAGAGAGGGAGAGTGCAAAAATTAATATTGAAAAAAATGGTATATGGACAGAAAATCATAATGAATGTGCTGGCTACCACACTTCTCAGTGAATCTTTATCATGGTAGGTTATTGTTCATAGACAATTTCTGTACACACATTCAGATGATTTGTTCTTATTTTGTTACTTGTCTTTAACAATATTTTAAATTTATATGAGATTGGCTAGTAGTTTTTGGTGTCATAACCTTATTTGTAGAAGTTATGGGTCAAAAAAACAACTAAAACAATAACTAGATTATTTTATTTTATTTATTTATTAGTTTTGGGGGATTTTTTTGTGGTGGGGCCAGTAGAAAAAATCCTTAACGCTGAGCCCTGCCTATAATGTCACACAGTGACTTGAATCGGTGATCCATTGTTTTGAATCTGTTCATTTACATGATCCATCCAAACAAAAAGATTGACTTGAAAGAATCTAATTTTCAAAGCTACAGTAAGAGGAGTAAAGCAAAAAAAAGAGGAGCATTTAGAGTGAACCGATTCACCAGAATGAACTGCACAAAGCTACAAAAATATGAGAAAGGTCAGTTTAAGACAAAGCGATTTAGAATCATTTGGATATTCCAGCACTGTAGGAGATAGTTAACCATTTAAAATGAACCACTTATAAATTAGCTTATGGTTATTAGCATTTGTATAACTGTACTTTTGACTCAAAATCTTATTGAGATGTACTGAATCATAGCATGTTACAACTTAAGTCTCCTCTGTAATTGTTTAAGACAAGTCTGATATCCACAAAAAATTTGATCTTTTGAGGGACATCAAGGTAAATCATCTTTCCAATAGAACACTGCAGGAATTACTTATTTTTATCGGCCGAAACCCGAAAACAAGTTCGCATTTTTGCACTTCTAGTTCCATCATCCTGAAATCAATGCAATTTTGTTAAATGCCTGAAATAAGGTCTATGGTTAACACAAGCTCAAGATGTTCATAGCCAATTGTTTATTCTACAACATAAAATACTTCAGTAATATCCCCTTGTGATTATTTTAAAAGCTTATACTTGCTAACAAGTGGCTAAATAGAATTACAAAGACTGTCATTAAACACCAAAACACCAAACAGGTAAACTCATCTACTCACTAGTTCGCTTTCAGAGCCTCTTTGTGTTTATAATCACGCTCTTGCGAACTATTCCAACTTTCAGCGAAAATGTTTTTTAAATAAAGACTGAAAGAGCTGTCGGAAGAGGTGATGATGAAGTTTAGCCTATACTTTGTGTAGCCTATATTTAGCTTTTTACCTCTGGCAACTAGGCTTCAAAATTCATAAAAGTTTTTTTTATTTGTTAAAATAATCATGATGAACAAAATGTGTTTTTGCAGTGATCTAGTGATTTGCAGTACTAGCTACATCCTCATTATACTGAAGAAACCTTTAAAGTTTTGGTCTTTGCAAGGCTACCGAAAAAGCTAGTTTAGCTTGTCTAGAAAATGAACTATTGGTGTTCATCCCATTCTTGAGGCGTTTTGTTTACTCGCAGGCCGATGTGCAACATCTCGGATAAACAGAGACATCTTGGCTGGGTTAAAAGCAACGACAAAGCAGCGACAAAGCAACAAATAGCAAATCTGCTGCCAAGTTAAGAAATGCTGCCGTCAAGGATGCAGCCACAGACAAAATACTTTCCTTTTTCAGTTTAGATCATTCAGAGTTACCCAACTCTGTACTGAAGTGAAGGAAAAAGTGAACTTTGGTGACCATTCGCTGAGCCATCAGGTGTTGTGTATTAGTGTTTTTTAGGCTGTTTACATTGGTTTAGATTTGCAAGAATGATAGTCACAGTTTCAGCATTATAATGATGGAAAAACAAAGGATTCCGAAAAAGACAGAAATAGTGTTTAATCACTCTGCTTTTCGATTCATCACCTTTGTTTTAGCTACTTAAATGGCAAACACTATAGGCCCACTGGAAATCCTCAGGATTTCTCAGAAACAACTGGGGTGATAACAAACACCTCTCATTATTTCTGATCAGACCTGACAGCAAAGTTTAAAAACGTTTGAAGTCGGCGGTGCCCCTGCTGTTATCTAAAACTAGCCGCCTGCAGACCTCTCACCATGGGGCATCTGGACTGGCGGCACTCAGCCCCTCTCAGCTCACCGGTCTGTGCTGGGACACTTACACAGATTAATACTTAGCTAAGGGTCAGGAGAAAGTTTAGGAAAGTTTCAGCAACAACAGCTGAGTTCTGTCTAGTGCAAAACGTCAGGTGACAGCAAGACTGGTTTAATAAATTAATATAGATGAACTTTGAAGTCAGCTAGATATACACTAGAGAGGCTTAACATAAACCAAAAGTCAGAGACCACTAGTGAAAATGCTTCTGTTTTGTATTGTTTTAAAAATAATAAAAACTATGATTTGGAAATAGAAAAAGCATCTTGGAAATTGGAAATTGGAGTCACATGGTCAGTGTTACAAATGTACTTATGTGATTAGTGACCTATAGGGCAAAATCTAATATGAAAATATTTCTTATTTAATATTGTTAACATTGAATAATCTGTATTAAGCATTTCTTATATTTTTATTTATGAAATATAACTAACTAAATTCTAAATCTTTATTTATTTCAAGATTTAAATTCGATTTTAAATCCCAGATTTTCAATCTGTTGTCCCACTTTTGTACACTACTAATTTAACTGAAGTAATGGCAGGGGTTTGCTTCAAAGAATTTGAGGTTCAAAGGTTGAGCAACAGTGCCCCCCTGAGCTAACAAACTTGTTTATGTCATTACACCATGACCTATAAACTATGACCTGTACAACTTAGTTTTACTACTGAATTAATGACACAACCTCTTTTTTCACTGTCACTGCAACATCAATGTAGCTCACAGAATATAGCCTATAGTATAATTCAAAATGTAAACAATATAAACATGGTTTTTGTCTTTCATAAACACTAAGTGAATCTGTTCTCTTTCGTGAGACATTAGCCTGTGTTTCATCATGTAGCAGGAATGATTAAGAATCGAGCCACTTTGACTCCAGTTTTTCATAAAAAGCTAGAATTATGTCCCTTATTAAGTGTCTCCAAATAGACTCCGCACAGAGGCAGAAGCTTTCAGCGGCCTCTCTAATAAGGCAGCTTTGAGGACACAATAAAGCATTGTCTCCTGCCTCTCTTTCTCTCTGCGGAAGGAAGTGGAAGAGCGAAACAGAAAACCAGGGACTGTATGAATCAAAGCAATCATCAGAGAGATGCAGCCTGGGGTCAGGATCTGTTGCACCATAGCTATGGTGACAGAGATAAGGCATGCTTTTACTGCGATAATGCGGGCAAATGTACGCTGTCTTTAAAAAGACGCTATTTTTAATGTTCTGTCCGCTCATGAAAAGATCTCGGTATACTTTAAGATCACTATGAAAAAAGAACTTGTAGAATTTAACAATTTAAATGGAAAGATATTTTGTTAACACTTTAGTTTGGAGACCAATTCTCACTATTAACTATTTGCTTATTAGCTTGCATATTACTAGCATATTGGCTGTTTATTAGTACTTTAAAAGCACATATTAATGCCTTATTCGCATTAACATATTCTACATATTTTAATCCTACCCCATACCTAAACTTAACAACTACAACATCTACTAACTAATAAGCAGTAAATTAGGAGTTTATTGAGGCAAAAGTTGTAGTTAATAGTGAATATGTGTTCCCTATACTAAAGTGTAACGTATTTTTGTTGTTGTTTCAAAATATTGCTCTGTACAATACAACTCAACCAACAAACCAATTCCATGAGTTTGGCATGGGACAACAAGTTTGTCTGAACGATGGCAGAGTTTGGCTAAACTGATTTGGAAGCAATAAGTAGTGGTCTTTGCAAAGGCAAGCATTTTCTTGTAAAAAAAAAAAAAAGAAAAAAAAGAAGTGTGCTTGTACTTTACTGAATGTGCACTTGTTGTGTATTTTAAAACTTAAAAGTATATTTAAAAAAAAAAAAAAAAAAAAAACTGTACTTGCAGTTAATATAATAATAATCAAATAAAGGGTCACTTAAAGGAATAGTTCACCCAAAAATGAAAATTATCCCATAATTTACTCCTCAAGCCATCCTAGGTGGTCCAAAAAGCACATACATCCATCATAAAAGTAATCCATACGACTTCTGAAGCAAAGCTATGGGTTTTTTGTAAGAAAAATATCCATATTTAAAACTTTATAAACTATAATCACTGGCTTCCGGCAAAGATGCACGTTCACAAAAGCATTGAGTTTCAAAGGAAGGGTAACCTCTGACCCGACGTATGTAGGATGTAGCTTCTCTTCTCTTATATCAAAATCCTCCAACATTTTTCTTTAAAACTCCTCATTTTAGACTACTACTTTGTGACCGAAAGTATATTTTGCAGAAAGTCAGAGCCAGTCTGCAGATCTGAGTTCACAGATTTCGTAGAAAATTACATCGTGGATGATGGTCACAGACTCCAGCATCCAGCATTGCTGGTCACCAGCATAAGGTATGTTTTGTGTGCTGGGACCAGCATGGGATGCTGGTTGCTGGTTTGCTGGCCCCTAGCGTGGGAAGCGGGAGTGCTGGAGGACCAGCTACACCAACTCAATTTGGCTTAAGAACAGCATGACTTTTGTCAGAACCTCTAGTAAATTAGGCTACATGTTATTTTGTTTAGATGTCTATTCAGAATCATGAGAGAATCGTGAGCTCTATTTTAAACAAAAAAAAAAGGTAACAATTTATTTTAGGATTTTTTAACTAGTTGCTTATTAGCATGCATATTAATAGAATATTGGCTATTTATTAGTACTATTAGTATTAAGCACATATTAATGCCTTATTCTGCATGACCTTATTCTACATTCTTAATCCTACCCAATTCAAATTGGAAAACAAATATTCTCTGGATATGTATCAGAGAATATTTGCAGCTGACACTAACTCAGAAAATACTTGTTTACCAATAAATTATTAAAATGTTCAGTAAGTCTCCTTGCTATTTTATTCCGACACATTTACAATCATTACTTTTCCTGGTGCGTTGCTGCAAGTGTTATGTGTGCGCTTGAGTGCTAATTTATATTTTAAATGTTCAATATTATGGTTTAGTATTTCCTTGTAATGTAGAGCAATGTTAGCAATGTTACATATGATATTCCCAACATGTCCTCCAACCAATACGCCCATACAGGTCACTTTCCTAAAAAATACGACCCATAGGAGCGTTTACTAAAGTTGCGCCCCTATCGACAAAAGGACACTTTCATTTTAATGCATTGTACCCTTTTATCTGTGTCATATTTTGGGTTTCGCGTAGCTCAATTGGTAGAGCTTTGCAATATACAACAATATGCAATTATGTGATCATGCGATTGTTGGTTTGATCCCAGGGAACGCATGTGCTCATAAAGTGTATATGCACTATAAATCACTAAGGGTAGGTTTAGGGTTGGGGTAGGTGTAGTCGTTAATAAAATAAAAAAAATGAGTTTTGCTAAATGGAAACAGGACAAATGGCGGGTAAGGGACTGTGTAAAAAGTCCACACATTGCATTTAAATGAACACGCATTTTGATTGGTAACGATGGTCATATGTAATTTCATGATGACAGACATAACATGACACTGACATTATTTTTACACCAGCTAGAGGGCACATGACTTTAAAACGAAAATATAGGTCGTAATAAGGTACTTAAAAAAACGACCTACAGGGTCGTTTTTTTGGAGGATCCCTGAAACTCAAACCATTTTCTGATGCCACCCCCCATATCATAAACCTGTGACTAGTAGACTATTTTTCTTAAATGAATGACTACTAGTTGACTAGAAAAATCTTCAGTTGGGGGCAGCCCTAGTAGGACATAGGAACAGACAAATACAAAATGCACAGCATTGACACAGTCATGATTAGACACCAAAATGCTGCGTCACTTCTTTTACAGCGTATACGAATATACATTATTTGTTTCTTCTCTCACACTTTCTCTGTAGATCTTTCCCTCTTTCCCCCCCATCTTCTCACTCTGTCTTTCGCTTGCCACTATCTCACTGTCACTCACACTGTGCCCAGACACACTCATGTGGCACCTCACACCTGCAGAGGGTTCCCCACTCCCACCATCCCACCTATCAGATCAATGTTCCCTCTTTCTCTTCACCCGTCACAGGCCCTCAGAGAAGGGACTTGTCCAGCGTGATAACCCCCCTCAGGCAAAGTCCTGAAGCCTGGGCCTGTCTGCACTTAATGGACCCTCGGTCTGACAGGCCCCCCGTCGCCCCTCACCTCAGACAGTGTGGCACGTCTGGAGTCCAGGCCCGGTTGTGCAAGAGGAGTACTCAGCATTAAGTGCACCTAAAGAGCAGCCTCTTCAACGGCACAAGCCAGACAGAGATGGTGTTTAGGAACCACAATGTCTGCGCCACATTTTGGCAAGCTTGCGAAGTGTCTATGCCAAAAATATTTATATCCATCCTTCAGAAAATAATGTGGATAGAGAAGTCCTTCTTAATGCAAACAATAAATCTGTGACAAGTTTCAGCCATGGGTACAAACAGTATGCAATTTCAGGTTCACCTTGCAACTGTTCCATTCACATTAACTATAATTCAGTATTAAATGTTGTTGTTTTTTTCAGGTTCAAATTTGAGTGTCTGGATTCTGTTCTTAAAACAATACACAACAGAAAGGAAATTAAAGTTTCACACATATTCCGTGGTAAGTCGGTTCCCGTCGCTAAACCTAAAGAGCTTTTCTGTAACTAAGCCTGGATGCTGGACTCCATATGTGTGCAGGTGATAAATAAAAAGGGTGTTAAATTAGCTGCTAAACTACATCTAATAGGATCCCGACCAAAACAACAGCTAAAAGCCAACTGTAGCCTCTAGTTTGCACAAATACATCTGCTCAGGAATTAAGAGTAAGAAACTGTTGAAACTAAAAAGGTCCTTTTAGCACTGCGAGCAAAGACAATGTCACCATGTTAGAAATCCCATTGCCCCCTTTGAAGAGAAATAAGAGTGGGTCCACATACGCTAGGTAATCCTATTACCCAGGAGACAAGGGGATCGCTGCTCTCGATCAGGGGTCAGGGCCTGAATGACCTCACTCTTGCCGGAAACAATAGAGTGGAGAAAGACAGTGGGCTTGAGAAGCTGGCAGCAGTGCAAAAGGGAAGTCTAACAGACAGGTTTATCAGACGTTTACATTACCTGTATATTAGGGTTTGTTTCTGGGTTAGGGTCGGGCTAAGGGGTAGGCTTAGGGTTATGGATAGAATTAGTCATGCGTCCTGGGAAATGTTCAGACCGAGAAAGTCTGCTTAAACATTAACCTTTTCATCCAAGATGAAACCTTAAAGACAAAGTGCAGGCCTGGCCACTCTGCTAAGCTCTTGGCAGAGATGATGGGCCTGTTGGAACTATGCAGCTTGTTTCTGTGTGTGCTGGCAGAGCCAGTGCAACCGAGACTTTAATGTAGCTGGCATGAGTTCGCACAGAGGTAGGTAGAGGCAATGCAGGCATCTCATCAGAACCAAAAAAAAAAAAAAAAAAAAAAACAGCTGTTTCTTTTCCTGTTCTAGCATGAGAACAAAAAAAAAAAGCCTTTTTCAGGGCTCATTCAATAAGGCCATGGTATAAAACATCAGCCTGTCCTGAGAGAGTTCAATTAATTAACATCTTCGTTTCACTCTTTCTGATACTGCCAAAAAAAAAAAAAAAAAAGCGGGTTACACTTTATTTTAAGGTTTCTTTGTTACAGTGCAATTATACTTTTAAGTACTGAGCAATATTAATTAACTACACGTACTTACTATAGGGTTAGGGTTAGGATTAGGGTTTTGTTTAGGGTTAGTTGCATGTAATTATGCATAATTTATAGTTATCACTATGGTAACTACATGTAACATATGTAACGAGCATTGTAACATAAAGTGTTACCTTGTTCAGTGTTCTCTTCCTTAGAAGACCCCTCAGATTTTTTTTTTAAATAATAATATAGCATAAAAGATTTCTCAGATATGTTTTATCAACTTTATCTCAGATTTGAGAGAAATAAAAATAAGATGATTGTTAGTCAGTAAAAAGCTATAAAATTCATGTGGATAAAATAATTTAGCAACAACAATGTGCCAGTTTTACACAAGCTAAAGGCTGGCCCACACTAAAAGATGTTTAAAAACATATTAGATTTTCAAAAAGTGAGAGACCACAAACATGACAATAAAAAATCATACATTTAACAGTTTTGTTCCTATAGTGTGTGGAGTGCCGCAATGTGGCCAAGACCGCACACCACACGCTAACAGATTCCATTCACAAACAACCAGCGTTCCGACTGTGAACACAAGAAATCTTGCAAAATCTCTACCAGTCAAAAGTGACTGTAAACAAACATGGCGAGCGATGGGCAAGGAGAAATGGCAACAATAGTTTTTGGACTGCTTTTTACATAAAATTCGCAGGAAAAAAAAGAAAAAGGTTTGGATGAAGTCGTGTTATGTTTCCATCTTCCGTCAGCTTGCTTTCTGATTGGGTATCATTTCGTTCCACGTGACAATCTACAGATTGTGTGCGCGTTTGTCCTCGGGGTTCCCACCACACAACAGAATTTCTGATCGTAAATATTCAACATGTTGGATATTTAAGATTTGAAATCTGTGCGGCCCCGGCGTTCTTCTGAACAGATTCAGTCACTCTTAACATAAAGATAATTGGGACTTTTCGGAAGGGGAGAGTTGGATCCAAAATCGGCCCGGTTATCTTGTAGTGTGTGGGTGCCTTAAGGCACAAGGCTTTGATGTTACAAACATTGACAAGATTTATTACATATTCTAAGGTATTCTGAGTGGTTTTGAGCACGTTGCTGTGTGATTGCTAGAGTGTTGGTGTGGTTGCTGGGTCATTCCCATGCATTTGCTAAGGTGTTCTTAGTGTTTTTATCATTATAATAACATTTTACATTTATTCTTTTAGCAGGCACTGCTATGCAGTTGCTACAATGTTCTAAGGGGTTTTTAGCATGTTGCTTTGTGGTTGCTATTGCTCACTGCAAAGATCCCACCCCAATCTATGGGGAGTTTTACATTTTTTACGCATTTTGGCTGTTCATTTACACGACAATGGCATTTTCGGGGCCTGAAAAATTTCTCTGTGTCAACTACAAAAACACGACTTTGTGAAAACGGTGACGTCATGTGCATGCGTATTACGTGTTATTAAGTGACCTCGCCAGCTACTGGCCTGCCATGCATAATACAGCTTTTTCAATCATTTTCGTGGATCTGTGTGAATGGGGATCATTTTAACAACGTTGTCGCCTGTACGTGAAAAACGCAAAGGAAAAACTTTTCCGTTTTTAGTAGGTCGTACTAACACATCTATCCTCTATAAGCCACATGATTTAAGATGTATTGTTCATGTCCAGTGCACAAACTTGCACAAACAGTGCAAAATTGAAATATTTAGGTTAAAGGGGGTTTTGAATATCTTAGCAAACACCACTAATTAGTTATTTTGACGGTAAAAGAACTCCACATGTGACATCATGCAAGCTATTGGTCTGCTGCTCAAATCATCTGAAGTGCTACATGAACAAAGATCACAGTTACCAGCCCCATAAAGTGTCAGTTCTCAGACACGGTCTTATTAGTCATATGTGGCCAGCCCAGACCTTTCCGTTTCTACCGTTTTTGATCAGCAGGAAAAACTCCCTTAACTGCAATGATTAGAACATGCATTAGGGGCTGATCAATCAGAAGGCAAATGCTTCTCTTAATAATTGATGACAGGCAATTTACACACTGTCTGTGCAGAGGACTCTTTCCCAGTGTTTGACGAATACAGGCGCCGTAGACTATTGACATGCGCCAGTTTGATGGAGTTCACCGGTCCCCGCAGACAGCCACAGAGACTAGCACTACATTAACTGAATGATACTGAAGATGTCCCCTAACAGACAACTGAAGTACCTTAACAAGAAAAAAGTTGCTTTACTTAAGTAACAATTCTGTGGTACATGAGCCTTGAGACCATCAACAAAGTTAGAGATGGTGTTTAGGGTCAACATCCACAGAACTTCTACCTCCAACAACCCTTCTGTACTTCTGAAGCCATACAATAGCTTTAGGTGATAAACAGACAAATATGGCACATATACATCAGACTGGACATCAATGACATCAAATATCATTGGCTTTCATTTGTGTCACGACCAAACATCATTGATGTCGAACTTGATGCACCATATTTGATTTAAAAGAAAGGGCAAGTGAATAATGAATTAAATTTTGGTCTGTTTGTCCCACAAAGCTGGTGTATCACTTCAGTACACTTGGAATATAGTGCTCAAGCTGGAGTATTTCCATGGTGTTTTTTGTTGTTCTTGGTGTTTGACAGATGTGATCTCTATGTGACAGTCCATTGAATGGAAAAGAGCTCCATGAAGATTCGTTCACATGCACTGACTCCATTGCAGGGTTTTTTTTTTTGGCTTCAAAGACTGACTATGACCTTATGCGCCAGAGAAACAAGTGCGCCACCATCTTTATAATATTGTTTTTGAACATCCGTTTTTGCGGTAGCTCTGTATATTTCTATGGCATCGATGTCAAAGAATAACTAGCTGGTGAAGTGGATTTACTTTTTGTAGAATTAATGAAAGTTATCATGAGCATTGTAATGTTTAAAGCAGATGTTTTAACAAATGTCAGTAGACCGGGAAGATTTTAAAGCAAGCAGTTCATTCATAAATACGTAAGATCGCTGTGGAAATACAAACCGGAAGTCAAAAGACTTCATTGGTTTGACCTACTTAATGAATATGCCTCTTCACTGGATGAATATGAATGAGAACTAGGGCATATCAGTCTCCAGACTAAATAATCCCAACAAAATGATACACAGTTGAAACCCATAATCAATGTATTTAGGCTATTTTCCTAGCTTTTCCTAGCTTGAATCGCCATTTAAAGTCCAGCTGACAAAAAAAAAGGAAGAAAAAGAATAGATCTACTTAGTATT
Source organism: Ctenopharyngodon idella (assembly GCF_019924925.1). Taxonomy (NCBI): domain Eukaryota; kingdom Metazoa; phylum Chordata; class Actinopteri; order Cypriniformes; family Xenocyprididae; genus Ctenopharyngodon; species Ctenopharyngodon idella. The sequence continues at coordinate 8,828,049 of NC_067224.1, read as the reverse complement.
TTTCAATAGACATGCACATTGATAATAAAGAATCATGACAATCATGATGTGACTGACCCTGATTTTTTAAATCTTATGAGTGAATGATTCATTCAATGATTCAACACTCATTGGTCGCCACCTACGAATGTAATGATGTATCTAGAGCAGAGATGTCAAACTCAGTTCCTTGAGAGCAAAATATCATTGATCATCTCCTAACAAGGCCACATATTAAGGTCTGAGTAGACTAGATGGTAAGCAACAAGATTTGTTGATTGCTCCCAGTCCGCAGTGCTGAGAATTTACAAACAGTGGTCTGAGGAGAGACAAACCACAAAGCGGCGACAGGGTGTTTGGCGCTCAAGGATCATTGATGCACAAGGGCAACGAAGGCTATGGCGTCTGGTCCGAGCCAAAAGACAGTCTACTGACAAGTCACACAAAATTTTAATGATGCTTTTGGGAGGAATGTGTCACAACACACAGTGCATCACACTATGCATATGGGGCTGCATAGCAGTCTGATGAGTCCCCTTTTCTTTTACACCACGTGGATAGACGTGTACGTGTGTGCCTTTACCTGGGGAGGTGATGGCACAAGAATGCACAGGTTGCACATTCTTTTTCAGAACAAGGAAGCAGTTAAAAGGAAACATATTTTACTCTCATTCCCATTCATGTTATCTCTTCTATCTGTCTCTTTCACTGTTCCTCCTTTGCGTCTGGACAAAACTTAGACTTAAAATCGGGCTCAGGCTCAGGGGCATTGTCATAAATTACAACTGCAGCCACAGACTAGCAGTCTGCGAACCCCGTCTCTTTAACTTCATTTTCTCCTTCAGTCTCTCAGCGTACTCCCTTTGATGCCCTCAACCATTAAGCCTAATGGCCCTTGTCTCGCACAAGCTGTTGAGGTTCGTTAGGGTCCGATCAGGTGTCTGGGGAATACACACAGTAAATCAATGACAATGCTTTAGGATTTGGAAGTGGACTGAAACCATATGGGAGGCTCTATGACTATGCCACATCAGCAGAAGAGCAGAAAAGGTCACATAAAGCATTGCATTATAAGACAGTGGACATCACCCCCTCCCAGTGAAGACTCAAAGGTCATTTACATGCATCCACATGTCTCTAAAAGTATCGTTTAGCTGCTGGGACTCTGCCACCTGAAACCAAGACTTCATGTTTAAAAGCATATGAGTGAGATTATTCTGTGTGTATGTAGGAGTATTACTCATACATTTTCGTACCAATCACATCGTACAAATTCATACAAAATCCTCACATCATAAAATAGTTGCATTTTCTCATGAATTCAGGTTGGGAAAATTATATTAGATTTAACAAGACAATGTGTAAATTTACTGTGAAAATTTTAAAGTAAAATATTTTTGTAATTAGTTTGGGTGTTTTATTCTATATTTTATGTTATTTAATTAAAGTATCATATAGTCGCATATATGCAACTTTGTGTATGACAATGCTTATACATGTTTATTTGCCATTTTTCATGCAAAGCCCAATTTAGATTTTTGATTTTTTGTATTATTCATTGTCACTGTATTTTTAAATAACAGAATTTATACAACTATACAATATACAAATTGTTACAACTACTATAAGTGTATCCAATTTTACCCGGATACATACAGTACACTCACATTAAGCGGTATGTACAATATAGCAAATCTCAAGTGCATGATTGTTTTATTGTTGAATGTAAGCTATATTGTCACCCAGTGATATATTAAAAATGGTATATATAGTATTCTACATTACCTGCATACATACAGTATACTCATGTAAAACAAAATACACCATTTAGCAAATCTCAGCTGCGTGATTGTTTATATCATCACAAAATGAAACGCAAAATTCCATCTTTAGCCGATATATACTTTATAGCATATTCCGACTGCTTGATTGCTTGTATCATCGCAAAATGCAAACTATCATATTAACCAGCTCAAATCTGCTAAATGTGACTATAGGGCCTAAAGATATTAAGATATTCTAAACATTAACATCATGATTTTCTCTAATGCTGCTTTGGAACAATGTGTGCTGTGAAAAGTGCTATACAAATATATTTGACTTGACTTAACTTAACAGACCACCCTTTAAGGAAGCTACAAATTATTTGTTTAAAATGCATGCTGTTGTGTACATACATGTTTATTGTACCATATAGTACACTTCTATGTCAGCTGATTTATTCGGACAGCAGTTCTAACATTTGGGGTCAAAACAGCCTTTCCGTGGGCCCCCCTTAAGCGAGGGCCCCTGTAACTCATGTGCACCATTCCCTCCGCTCTGACGCCCCTGATTAGAAAATACTTCTGTGAAGATTCTCTTATTAAACAAAAGAAAGTCACACAGGTTTGGAACAACATTAGGTTGAGTAGCTAGGAGAAGGAATCAGGCAACACTCTCTTTAACCGAATCAGCTTTGAACACACCATTGGCCTTTTCTCTATGAAAAACCTTGAGGATTTCCTCCCAGAGTATCCTGGGGACAATTAGCGCACCAGTCAACAAAATAAGTGTGTCCATCTAAACCAATTACGCAGCCTAAGTGGAGAGCATGCTAGCCACTGGCGGGAGGATGGCTCCTATACTGATTAACTGGCAGACATATTGACCCGCTTGACCTCTTAAAGCCCTTTGGGGGAAACCCTTGTCATAAGGAATAAATCTGGAACTCCCTGTGTTCAAACGTAGCAGAGAGCTCACAATAACCAGTAATCCATTAAGCAAAAAGTAGATATGGCTAATAGCATAAACATGGTTCATGCTGCATGGATCTTTTTCAAGACAAAGGAGGTTATGGCCTATGTGGGGAGCAATTTGAAAGGAACAATGTCTGTGATCTGTTTAGGACTGCAGGGAAAGTTGTTTGTTTAGTCTATAGCGACTTTGGTTTCAGCATTGACCTGATTAGCCAACTGCAGTTATTGCAAAGAAAAGCTTTGCTAGGTGATGAAGAGAGGGAGTTTTTTACGGAAACCTGAATGCTGCTTTGATGGAAACCATCCTGTCAAAATGTCGATCTCGATTTGTAATAATGATGTACATTGGCAGCAAAATATTACTTGTGACCATTATATCAGTCATATTCTTAATATAGTCATCTCTAAGGTTTTGCTGTTTAACATACTGCATTTGTTCAGTATTCAGTCATTTAAATAAAATTTCAAAAATATACTGTGGCAGAATGATTACTATGCTACATTCATGCTCCACGTGTTTGTCTTCTGTTGTTCACTGGTCTTGTTTGGTCTTGTTAAACTCTTCTGTCCGCGTGTGTTGTGTGTGGCTCGAGTTTTCATCGGCCACGTGCTTTCATGTTGTCATGTTTTGTGTTTGACACGCAGGCGGTGAGAGCTCACATTGGCTGCATGTTCGTGTCATGTTTGGTTTGAGCACATGGCTTGTGATTGTGTTTACTGGCCATGTGCTCTTGTTTTTGTCATGTTTAGTGTGGGCACATGGCTTATCATGTTTGTTTCTATGTGCCATGTGCTCTCCTGTCTATTGTCTTAACCCCATCCTTCTTGTTACCTGATAATTGGTTTATTTGCCCCACCTGTCCTTCCTCATTACCTGCTTTTTTTTTGCTCTCCTATTTATTCTCCTTGTGTTTACAGTCCTGTGCGAGTTCGTCGTCGTATGTACCACTCATGTCCAGCCTTGCTAAGCCTTGTCCTGCCATGTTCAGCCTTGCCTTGCCTGCCCAGTCCTGCTACTGCTGTTTTCCCCTGCAGGGTAGTTTTTGTTTGTTTTGTTTTATTTTTATTATTAATAAAAAACCCATTGTTCACTGCATCATTGAGTCCTCGCTCCTGATGTTCTGGGAGTTTGTGTACCAGATATACCATCATGGGGGGCCCGATTTTCACTGGTTTCAGAGCTCCCAAGTCTGGTGGTTCCAGAGATCCCAGGTCCGATGGTCCTGGAAGACCCAAAGCTGCCTGGTCAGCCATGGAGGCCGTTCCTGTCAGTCCTGCAATGGCCAAGAGGGCTGTCTTCATCTTCCATATTATGGCTGTCCTGCATGCCTGGGCAGCCCATACCTCCCTGCTGGCTTCCTCTGAACCCGGACTTGTCTGCCACCCACAGCCCGCTCCCGGCCTCTAGGCCACCCCATAGCAGCCCGCTCCTGGCCCGGAGACTGTCCCAGAGCAGCACGCTCCCTGCCCGGAGGCCGTCCCAGAGCTCCCTGCTCTCCCAGTCATGGCCACAGAGGCCATTGAAGCCACTCTCTCCTGCTATGCCTTCATTCTTCTGTGTGTCTGGGTGACACACACATCCATTCTGACCTCCTCCGCTCCAGCTCCAGAGTCTGCTCCAGACTCCTGGGACTACCCCTAAATGACTCTGGTCCCCATTCTGATGGTTGACGGTCCCACGCCCACTACATCGACAAAACCCCCCTTGGGATGGTCAACTTTGTTCCTCTTCCTCACACTGGTTTCTGAGTCGGATCACCTTGCTCTGCTAGCTATGTCTAAGCTCCGTGCACTGCCGGCCCCACACAAGTTTCTTGCTCTGCCCGCTCCGCCCAAGCTTTCTGCCATGCCGACTCCGTCTAGACTCCCTGCTCTGCTGGCTTTGGTCAAGTTTCCTGTCCTGCTGGCTTCACCCTGGCCATGCTGGAGCCTCCCTGGTCTGTCCCTCCGGCACCACTGCCAGGACTCCGGACCCGCCAGAGCCCACCTGGTCCGTCTCTTTCTGCTCCACCCTGACCCTCAGCCAGGACTCAAGATCCGCTGGAGACTCCCTGGTCTGTTCCTCCAGTTCCGCCCTGGTCCTCAACCAGGACTCCAGATCCACCGGAGCCTCCTGTGTCCGTCCTTCCGGTTCCTGTCCCCGGCCTTCAACACCACCCCCTGACAAAAACAGTTCTGTTTCTGGATGCTGATTGGCTTTTTTTTTTTTTTTTTTCATTTTTATTATGTAGTAATAAAATATTAATGAAATTTATAAAATATGAATAATTTGATATAATAATAATAAGAAAAGGTAATATTTACTATTAGTAGGAGTAGTATATATCAATAATAATTATTAGTTATAATTATTATGTATCATTTATAATACTTTTTATAATTATGATAGTTATCATAATGATTATTTAGATTATTTACAATTATTATTTTTAATAATAATAATAATAATAATAAATGATTCATGATTTTAAAATATTATAATTATATCATAATAATATATTAATAATAATCTAATCTTGTTACTTGTTAAACTAACATCTACTTGTTAAACTAACATTTAGCTGTGACTTCTGTACCTCATTGTCTACTGTCAATGCCACATATCTTGACAATCTAGTGAAAATTGTGGAAAATTGTTCATTACTGTAGATACATGTCATGCTTTCAGCATGTATGCTTTTTGGCCTATTTATGTGTGTGTCTGTTGTAGGGGGAACAAAGTGTATCATTCTGTTGATTGCTATGTCTCACAGGTGTCTGTCTTGTACAGTGCGCACATGCCCTTTTGAGGTTAAATTCAATAAGAAGTTCAAGCCCTCCTTAAACAGTTTATAACCGAATAAGGGGGACAACAGAATCCATGAATGCCCTTAGGAATGAGACAGTGCTCGGGGCTCTGTCAGAGGAATCATAATTTACTCTTTTCCCCCTCCCTTTGACAGATCTCTTTGTTCCAGCCGACATTACACATGTCAGGTCATAACAGCATTTCCACCAGCTGACAAGCAAAGGCATGGCTTTAAATGAGGCCCATTATCATGAATCACATTTGAAAATGTCAGAGCCCTAAAATGCAGGAGGTTTACCAGAGTTCTTCTCTTAGATCCTGTTCGTCGTCCCACTGCTGATTATATTATATTAATGTATCAGTTACATTAAATGTGATTCCCCATTGACTGGGAATCAAAGCAGATGCTGCAGCGTAGGATGGTTATTGGATTAGATGGGGGTGCTAGTAGAGACAAATATATCAAGAGACTATTCAGCTCAAAGTCATGCCACAACGCCTTGGATTTATGTTTGTATCTATCAGCCTTTAAACACTGGACAAAGATTAAATTTTTTTGTTAGGATGCAAATGTATATGTGCTTGATCCCTGTAATACAAATTACAGTCTTAGTGAAAAATGAAGTATACTAGATAAGTATAAGTCTTTAAATACTTTAACCTACCCCAGCTTGATATGCAAAGACAAAAATAAGGAAGCCATTTGTAGGCTGACACTCTTTAAAAAATTGTGGTAACAAAATTGTCTTTATTTTTTTAACTAGTTGCTTATTAGCATGCATATTACTAGAGTGTTGGTTATTTATTAGTACTTGTTAAGCACATATTAATGCCTTATTCTGTATGACCATATTCTACATTCTTAATCTTACCCAATACCTAAACTTAACAACTACCTTACTAACTATTAATAAGCAGGAGTTTATTGAGGGAAAAGTCGTAGTTAATAGTTTATATGTGTTCCCTATACTAAAGAGTTTCCAAAATTGTAATATTGAGCATCACAACCAGCCCGACACAGCGACACTGGCTCAACCATAGCATGAGTTGACAGATGGAGGGGGGTGTATAGGGTTTCAACCAGGCCCCCTATACAAAATACATTTTTTTTTTTTTTTTTTTTTTTTACAATTCTGTTTAGTGACAATCAAGGTACAGAAATTACATACTTAGGCTTTAAGCTCTGTGAGACATTGAAGTGAACTGTTATCAACTGCTATCAAACTTAAATTTCTGCTCTTTGAATCCAGAGGATCTGCTTTTTGGATCCAGTGTGGACTTAAAACATCAGTTTAGATCCACTGTGAAGTGAAACTTTAGATCCATCCATCCATCTATCTATCTATCTATCTATCTATCTATCTATCTATCTATTTATTTATCCAGTGTGAATTTAAACTTTTACTATGTAGATCCAGTGTGAATTCACTGCAAAAAAACTATATATATATTTACTTCTTTTTTTTTTTTACTTGCAGATAAAATATCTAAAAAATCTTAAAACAACACTAATTTACTTGAGAATCAACACTGCATGAGATAAGACTTGAATTTTGTAGTAAGCATTTATAGATATTTTAAATGGAAAAACTGACAAATACTAATGAACAATATAATTATAAATATAACTTTCATGCTTTAGATCAGGTGTGAACTTACACTCTAATGCTTCAGCAGTGAGAACTTAAACTTTAACTATTTAGACCTGGTGTTAACTTAAACTTCTGCTCTTCAAATCCATTGTGAACTCAGACACATTAATTCTGACTCAGGTTGTTGGGCAGAGCTTCCTGGGTAAAGTGCTAACATTTTCCGAAGGCAAACTAACCCAACCAGATGAATCAGCTTCAGATTCACAGATCAAACATTTCAGAATGGAAACATCTGGTCTAACACTAATGCTTAAAATAATAGCACGTTTAGCGTCATGCTGTCGTCATGACAGGCCATTATCTTCACATTTTATGTTTTTGTTTTTTTTTATGTGTGCAGTTGATGCAAACAGAGGTCTCTCTGCTGGTATTTCCTGCCTAAGGAGGTATAAGGCATAGGGTTTGGCTATCAGCATTTATTGAATGTGTATTGATTCAATGTTGATACACAAGGGCACAACGGCACGATGGAAGCTTCAAGTCAATAATTGTCATTTTATCCAAGTTCAATACTTGACTAATATATTCCACCATATGGACCAGCTGCAACCCCATTTATTTACAAACCATGTGTACACTGAATTGTGCGAGTATGTTTTATGGCTTCATTACTACAATACAGGTCGGATTGTCTTGTAGATGGCTGTTTTTTCATTGCATTTACGGAGCGGAGTAATAAAAGATTTGAGGTTTTGGAAACTGATCGTGAATATTAACGGCAATCAGTCTAGAGCACATCCTGTACAACAACATGCAAGTGTTTAACCCTCGGAAATCCACAGCTCCCAAAAACTTTTCCCCCAGAGAACAGATTCAAAGCTATACAGTAATAGTCATTATTAAGATGAGCATATTCATATTGTGATAATGCTGTAAGAGGATGAGCAAAGCCACTGAGAAAATTCAGAGAATTTTGTTATTCATTATGATATACAGTATGGTTGTCATATATCCACCATTTTTCCAACTGACATTTTTGACTTGATGTTGCCAAAAATATCAAAATGAATTTTACTTTAGAAATGTAAAAATTTTTCATCATCTAATAGGTTTATTTAAGTAAGTGGATGCATTTTGAACATGTTTTTGAATAAAATAATAAATCCTAAAAAGATGTGCGTTATGTCATTGACCCATTAGACACTATTTTGGTGACATTATGACCAGTTGAGCGCTCTTAACTGGCATTTTAAGCCTGTCACTCCTAGTTCTGAACTCTTTAATGATAATAACAGCTCTTTGCGAGCACAATAAGAAGGCTTATAGCAATATAGTGCACTAATACAGAGAGAGTGCAGCAGTGACAGGTGTGACGCCAATCTCTCAGTGCCCAAGGCACTGTAATGTAATGTGGGCTTCAGAAACAAGGACTTTACAATGCTGGATTGTCTTTCTGGGTTAATCCCTTCACTTTGCACCATTGTCCATCAGGTCAGCTGATATAAATCTGATAACCATTAGACACTGAGACTCGCTCCAGTGAGGAAGTGCAGTATGTGAGGAATAGTGAAATATTAAGAGCACTGACACACACAATTCATACACTTTATCTCAATGTAATTCCTCATAATATCATGACAGACTGGTAATGTGAACTCCATTTCTTGTCACAACACCATCAGCATCATCGTCCACATAAACGCCTCTTCCCACAGTGGGAGAGTACGTTATTTCTGCGATTATAATACATCAAACCAACACAACCAACTGATATGCCACAGTCTAAATATTAAACAATTCTGGGATCTTCTTACATAAAGACAATTAGAATTACTATAGACTAATCCTAACCCAAACCCCTAAAAGAAACCTTTAAATATTTTTATTTGTTTGATTGTTTTGTTTTAAAATGATGCCCATGTTTTTAAATAAATAAAGAAATGTTATTTATGAATATATTTTACAATTAATGATGTCCATGTTTTTAAATAAATAAATACAAACAAACAAACTAATCAATAAACAATTAATTACAGTTAATAATTACAATCAATCAATAAATCAATTAATAAAAATTATTATTTTTTTGAATACTTTTTTCCTATTCACCAGGTTGTGTTATCAGGTTTTGGTAAATATCTAAATGAGGACATGTAATTTTTAAAATACTACAATCTTCCATTGTTTTATATATATATATATATATATATATATATATATATAGGGCTAATTACAGGGCTAATTACAGTGTTGGGGAAAGTTACCTTTAAAAGTAATGTTTAATATAAATTCTATTGCTGGTTTGTGTACAATTCTGAGATTGCATTTCACTGTGTTTACTCATTTTAAGGAATACAGAATCTGTTTTTGTGCAAGTGAGATAAGTAAATGCATGCTTACATTTAGGGAACTACAATAACCATCATGTTTACACAGCGCACAACGCCAACGTGTGTATGTATATATATATATATATATATATATATACACACACACACACACACACACATACATACATATATACACACACAGGACAGCGAGGATAAGTGGTTTGGAGTATAGATGGATAGAAGATGATGGTCCCTTTAACACATTCTGTTGATTATAAGTAACTTTGCACCTACATGTCTACTAACTCTCATTAGAGTGTTGTTAGTACAGTATTAGTAGACTGGTAGGGTTAGGGTTAGAATAAGATGACATGTACTTGCAAAGTTACTCATAGTAAGCAGCCTACAGTAGAATGTCTGAGTGACCATCACAATAAAGAGATAGCAGACATCATGCAGTCTACTAATACCTTAATGAGAAATAGTTGACATGTAGCTGCAAAGTATATAGTATATAAATTAACATTTGTTTACTATAACCATAGTTTTACTACAAATACCATGGTTAAACTACAGTTAGTGTAAGATTATGGTAATTCTAAACCTACTCTTTTCCCAAACCTGTATTTTTGGAAAAACATCATTTATTTTGTTATGCTATATAGCCAGGCCTATTTACGTTTTCCATTTGAGAACGTCCAAAAAGGGTGTTTAAATCATATTCACGTAACACCTGGGGGCATTATCAGCTATTTTCTTCCCCAAGAATAGTTAAACATGCACACTCACGCACACTCTTCACTCAAGAGGAGCAGCAGATCAGAAGTGTTTCCTTTTCAGTTTAGCACCATTATGGAGGGTGTGGGTTTAGCTGCTGTCAGGTGTATGTCACCATCACTCATGCTCTGAGATTAGCTTTCCAGAAAACGTCGAGGAAAATTAGGTGGACGGACGGACGCTCACATTATGGGCTACCCGACTTTCGGTCTAGTCTCTTAGTATAGACCGCCACCTAGTGGTTGAAAAACACAGTGACATTGAATCACCGCCACACCAGTTGTTGCAAATTGCAAAAGAATAAAAAATAAATAATAAAACAAAATCCTCAAAAAAGACATTTATAAGTATACTTAAAAATGGTCAATAAACATTATAAGCAAAACTATATGGTCTCATTCTGGGTTTGCGTTCAAACATTTCTCCTACCTGACTATGATATTTCTGTGACATGACTAGATTATTCTTCCAAAAAATAAAAAATAAATAAAAATATATATATATATATACACACACACACATACATATTTATTGCAAATCCAGAAAAAAATATTAAACCCTGAACAAGACGGAATCCAGTACACTAATATTCAAACCCATTTCAGAGATGCAGTTCAATATAACCGACCACGAATTTCAGAAAAGCACAGTGAAAGAGAATAGCCTCCATGATACCCAACTGCCGCTATTACAAACGCGAAATCTTCACTGTTTTCAACAGGGAATGAAAGTATAAAAAGAAAAAATCACACTCTGACAAGTTTTTACATGCAGAATATGATAAAAACAATATTATGTATCTCATATATATGATTTTTGGTAACACATTTGGTAGCGAAAGGTTTCATTTGCTAATTTTATTAGTTAGCATGAACTAACAATGTACAATGCTTCTACAGCATTCATTAATCTTAGTCTATGATAAGTTCAGCATTTACTATATTTTTAAAATCCAAAGCTGTTTGTTAATGCACTACGAACTAACATGAACAAACAATGAACAATTAGATTTTTCTAATGTTAACAAAGAATAATAAATGCTGTAAATATATATACTGCACATTGTTAGCTAATGCATTAATGTTAACAAATGAGACCTTATTGTAAAGTGTTACCGATTCTTTCCCCCCTCAAATGTAATAATTTAGGCCCTTTGCAGATGTGTTTGAAATATGCAACCACAATATAATTGGATTTTTGTCTTTTTAATAAACTCCCTATGTATTTAAATCCATCAAACTGTAACTGTCATTCAGGCAACACCACAAAGTACTCAAACCAAAACTGCCACTATAGCAGATAGTGACAGTTCATTAAACAACACAATAAAAATGTTACTTTTTATCCACTTTGACAGTTTACTGGAAAACCTTCTTCAAAAGACAAAAGTCTCAAACATAGGGCAACAAACCTCTTGCTAAAAATGTGCTGTACACTCTGGCAAACACCTCGGTCTAAACATCAGCTTATAACCACACATCACATTAGCTCTGGAACTGGTGTTGGAAGATGTTATCTGCTTTACATTAACAGACATTATTGATATTAAATAACTTACAATATCGAAATACATACGAAAATGTAGATTCCATCATACAACAGTCAAAAAACAAAACACGCCCCAAGAAAAATCCAGTTTCTAAGGATATAACAGAACATGCAATCCTCACCCTTTACAAAGGTTTTATAAAAAAAAGAATAATAATAATGATAAAAAACAATTGCTCTGTAGTCCGATGATCAGAGATATGTCTCAGATAGTTTCAACTCATGCTCTCTGAAAACAAATGCAGCAACTCAAAATTAGAAAGACAGGGTAATGCTAACAAATACATTGAATACTGGTGTAAATATTTAATGCACAAAGAATAAAGTATATTGGCATGGGCAAATGTGCACATAAGTATTGTGGGGCAAGAAAATTGGTTATTTCGAAAAAATATAACAAGTATAAAAATATTATATATTGTATGTCTACAACTATTTGGTCATTTTCAGAAAATCTGTACAAGTAATTCATGAAATTTAAAAGATGGACTTGAATAATGCTGTTTAATTTAAAGGGTAAAAGATTAAATACATCTTTTAAATGAATATGCCTTTGAGAGACTGATCTGCATTATTTTCTCTTTTTTTCATATAAAATAACTAACTAACTATAAATCCAAACGCTAAAAGGGAGATTTCTTTTTTACCCTCACATTCACATCATTAAAAGTGAAAGGAAAGGAAAGGGAAAAAAAACACAATGATAACACAAGACTAAAAAAAAAAAAAGCCATACATTACAAATGAAAACAGTGGCACAGTCAAAACAATAGCAGTTATTTATTCTTGTGACCATGCAGAACATCAGAGACCAGGGTGTAGGTTGAACGTCCATCTTTGCTGGTTTGTGTGCAGTCTGATGGAGGAGTTCAGCAGACACAGAGGGTTGCTTTGCGGTGCTGTAGTATTGGGACGCTGGGGGTCCGTTTGGGACTCTTGCCGGTGTTGCGTTTGGGTGCGGAGCGTTCCCCAGTCCTCCGGCGGGAGCTGCTCGGGGTGAGGGGGCTGCGTCTGGGCCTCTTCCCCACCGGACTTGACACATCCGGTGAGGACAGGGGCATCTGTGGGGTCCAGTTGTCCTCACTGGGGCACACAGTCAAGGCAGCTTTGTCCGTGAGCTCAATGTAAGGGAGGTTTTCCTCTAATGGGGGTTCTGCGCTGAGACTCACTCCTGACAGACCGTTCCTCCTCTCCAGCGCAGGCAAAGATTCACTGCTGGCTGAGGACAGATCTGGATCCGGGGTCTGTAGAGGGTCGAAGATATGGTTATTTTGTGTTTTACCCATTTCTGACTCTAGAATTAGCATTTTGTTATATACAAATTACACATGTTGGGAAGGCTACTTTTAAATTGCAGCTTGCCAAGCTAGTAGTAAAAATATTATAATATTGTGAACTATTATTACAGTTTTCTATTTTAATGTAATTTAAAATGTAATTTATTTCTGTGATACAAAGCTGAATCCTTCCAGTCTTCAGTGTCACATGATCTTGCAGAAATCATTCTAATATGCTGATTTGGTGCTCAAAAACATTTGTTTATTTTTATAAATGTTGAAAACAGTTCTGCTGCTTAATATTTTTGTGGAACGCGTGATACATTTTTTTTCAGGATTCTTTGATGATTGGAAAGTTGAAAAGAACAGCATTAATTTGCAATATAATGTTTTTGTAACAATGTAAAAGTCTTTACTGTCACTTTTGAACAATTTAATGCATCCTTGTTGGTGCCGATAGCCTTGTGGGCAGCGCGCTGACATATAGCGCCATTGCACTTCGGGCGACCCGAGTTCGAGTCCCATCTCGCAGACCTTTCCTGATCCCTTTTTTTTTTTTTTTTTTTTGGATATTTAACTATGCATGCTCATTTGCCATATTTTTTCATTTAGATTAACTTTGCAATCCTCTAATGCTTAAAGTTAAAGTTAATATTTAAAAACAATAATAATTTAACACTGTTTAATGTAATATTTAGCAAGTCTCAAAATTAATATTAATTTTCCATACTTTCCATCATGTTTTGATGCCTATAATCATGTAGCATTTGACACTATTTATTTTTAGTTTTTGTGTTCAATTTATTGTTAAAATAGTATAGAATTGTAATATCAGTCATACCAATAATTCGGTTTATCAGTATTGGTCAGAATTTTAATATCTGTGAATCCCTAAAATAAATATTAAAAGTAAAAAAAAAAAGTGAAGTTTAAAAAAAAAAAAATCCCAAAGGAAGTACCAGAAATGGAAAAGATACAAACTGCAAACAAATGGCAACAACTCTAAAAGACAAAATACAAATATAGTGAATCTAAAGTCTGGTCTTCATCACTACTTTACAACAGGGGAAACGCATCATGGCTGCTCTTTTGCATTCTCTTGCCCTGTTCTGTATTTTTCATTTCCCCTCTATCAAAATCATAACAGCACCAGAAGAGCAAACAGGAAAAATGATCAAAGCGGCCTCCCTAAACCTCAAATCCACTCCACTTAAAAGGATTAAAAACACAAACATCTGTCCACTCTCCAACTCTCTGAGCCAAAGCAAAACAGCCAAGAGCAGCTGGAAGAGCCGTGCTTCAAACACATTGGGGCCAAACAAACACAGAGACATGGCTTCCATCGGAACTGTTCTGACAATGGAGGCCTCGATCGGGAAAGGGGGAGATGGAGAGAGAGAGAGAGGGAGAGAGTGACAGAGAAAAGCAGGCAGGACTGATGAGCAGTGTGTCAGAGTCTCTTTTGGTGGGCATGGAGCCAAAGTGTGGCTACCATGAGCAGGAACTCTGTAAAAAGTCTTATCTGAAAACTTCTGATTAGTTGTGAGCCTGGACAGTGTACAGAAATCTCTTGAAGTTCAAGCGTATCATGTACTCCTGTTTTCGTCTGCTTGAAGTTGCAGAGAATTGTTGTCAAAAGCACTGGTACTTTGGTACCATGTCGATACTGGAGTTGTTTAAAGGATTAGTTCACTTCAGAATTAAAATTTCCTGATAATTTACTCACCCCCATGTCATCCAAGATGTTTGTCTTTCTTTCTTCAGTCGAAAAGAAATTATGGATTTTGAGGAAAACATTCCAGGATTTTTCTCCATATAGTGGACTTCACCGGGGTACAATGGGTTGAAGGTCCAAATTGCAGTTTCAATGCAGCTTCAAAGGGCTCTACACGATCCCAGCCGAGGAATAAGGGTCTTATCTAGCGAAACGATCGGTCATTTTCTAAAAAAATAAAAATGTACATACTTTTTAACCACAAATGCTCGTCTTGAACAGCTCTGCAGAACTTACTCATTACATAATCACACTGGAAAGGTCACAAATGGCGCAGGCAGAAGAATGACTCCATCTCATTTTCTCCTCCAACTTCAAAATCGTCCAACATCGTTGTTTTACCTTTTTTTTGTAAAGGGCGTTTGACTGCATGTTCACTTTGTAGACACTGGATCTGTACTTTCACTCTACGTCACGCGTGACCTTTCCAATGTGATTACGTAATGCATGGCGCATCGCAGAGCTAGTACAAGATGAGCATTTGTTAAAAAGTATATACATTTTTTTTTTTTTAGAAAAGGGATCATGTTGGGATCATGTAGAGCCCTTTGAAGCTGCATTGAAATTGCAATTTGAACCTTCAACCCGTTGGTAACTGTTAAAGTCCACTATATGGAGAAAAATCCTGGAATGTTTTCCTCAAAAACCTTAATTTCTTTTCGACTGAAGAAAGAAAGACATAAACATCTTGGATGACATGGGCATTAGTAAATTATCAGGAAATTTTAATTCTGAAGTAAACTAATCCTTTAAATGTGACAATACCAGACTCAAGATACAGACAGAACTGACTAGTGCCCACTGCTGCACTTCTGTCAAAAACATTTTTTTTTTACATTTCTTTTTACATTTTTTTGTAGTATTGAACATAAACATTACGGGAAGCATGCTAGCCAGACAGGATTTAAACCTTGTCCGTTGAAGACCCAAGTTTGGTGTGAAGATGAAAAACATTCTAAGCACAATGTTCTCTCACTATTCCTGATTTTTAATGCACACTCACTTCGTTTGGCATGGTCTTGCCACTATCAGTGCAGAAACAAAGTATAACCAACAATGTGTGGGCACAATATAAATAAGAGATTCATTGTGAGTGTAGGCAGCTTCTTTGATTATAACATCAGTTCGAATTTGCAAGAGTGCAGATCTCTGTGAGCTTGCGCTGAAATGTATATAATTTGAATAAAATTTAGATAGAAATGTATATAATTTGAATAAAAGTTTACACACATAGCAAAATGGGTTTCAATTTAAATGTAGAAACTAAATTTTCTCTATAAACTATTGATATAGTGATAACCATAGAAATGGATGGGACAAAATAAAAAAAATCAAACAAAACAGATCTGTGCAAATGTCCTGGCTGAATACGTTTAGTAGCATAAGCCTAAAAACACTCGATGTTCTATTACTTGGGTTTTTGTTCCTCATTTTATTACTGACTTTTACTTGAGTTTATTTTAGAGCAATGATTAATTAATTTAATAAATATTAAAACATTTTTGAAAGCTACATGGTAAAGTTTCAATGTATTATTTACTTATAGTTGATGTTAGCATAAATTGTTAATTTATTTTAAATATTTTTTATATACAAATAGTTAAAATAAAATAGTTATGTAGTCAAAGGGAGTGTATTCCAATAGTTTTTGCTATGGAGTTGAAATCAGTACAAAGCACTATATATAAAATAGAAATTTTACTGGTAATGGTAATGGCGGCTGAAATTTTGGTAACTGCAAAAACAGGAGTAAAACAAACGATTACCTTCTTAAATTAAAGGCAGTTGGACTCGACAGTGATCCTCACAACTCACCAAAGAACCAGTGGTCCATGGACACTGACATGCAACCAGGAATCGGGTTTTCTGACATTTATATGTACCTGATTTCAATGCCGGGAAAATACATAAAGCAAAGCCTGTGAACGCTTTACCTGCTAGACAACACTATAAATACAATATAGATAGATCTAAATCCGGATGATCAACCCCAATTAAACACACCTGAACCTGCTAATCAAGGTCTTAAAAGGCATACTAGAAACTTCTAGGCAGGTGTGTTGAGGCAAGTTGGAGCTAAACTCTGCAGGACTGGCCCTCCGGGAACAGGTTAGGACACTATATATTGTCATACCGCCCAGCCCTAAAAATTGTTAAAGCACTATAGACATAAAATTATGACCTTCTGTAAAGCTACTTGGAAACATTGTGTTATCGTGAAGAGCTAAACAAATTTAACTTGACGCCTTGTCACACTTCAGGCTTGGATATTCTGGTTATTTCAATATATTTTGCAGAAACTTTTAAAGTTATCTGGATAACTGTCAGCTGTTACCATCAGATAGATGATGATACAGAGTTCCGCACTATGAACTGACTATTTAAGAACTAATTTGTGCCTCTCTCTCTCTATCTATCTATCTCTTTTTCACTTCTCTGTAACTTTCAGCAGTCTGTAAAAGATGGCTCTGATTTCCTGTTGAATCTATTTGTACAGTCAATCGCGAAGCTCTTTCCCATTTTAGATGTGTTTTGTGTGTTATTCGCAGCATTCACGCTGAACACTAACACTGCCACTCAGTCCTACTGCCACACAGTGCGTGTAACTGCAGTAACTCCCGCCTACTGTGACGTCATGCACATACCCTCTATTGTAGGGTGTCATATTTGCGCTACTGGTGGCACCAAGCAGAATAGCAAAAAATCATTTTAGGATTTTGTTTCCTGAAAAAAACCTCAGACTGCCATTGCTTGTCAAAGTGTAGTTTTAAGCATGTGTATCTGATTTTACCTTGATGAGTGGTGTGTTGGAGCGGGACCCTGTTGCTGGGTCACAGTGCGGGCCCTCTGCTAGGCTGAGTATGACCTCATCTCTGTGCATAGGTAGGTGGGGTTTGCCAGGCTCAGGAAGGGCGATAACTATGACGCTGGTGTTGTCTGCACGTAGCATCCTCTGACGCCATCGCATCAACGCATGGCACCCCAACCGACGTGCAACCGACATCCCGAAGGGTGCCTGTAGGGTGTAAAACACACACTCTTAAGGCCCATTCACACCAAGAATGATAACTATAAAGATAACTATGACAATAACTACATTAGCGTCCACACCAATGAACGATAATGCTCTGTTTATTCTAAGCACAAGCTGCAGGTTTGTCATCTGCTGCTTTAAAAGTTTGAGCTCTTTAAAGCAGGATGGATTCGGATTCTGACTGTCAATATTTTTATCGTTCATCAGCTGGAAAAAAATCGTTCTGAAAGTGATTCCCACTATATTGTTTCTCTGTGCCATTGTGGTGTCGGACTCTGCTATTCTTTTACATTTAGAATGATTTTTAGAACTATATCTGAGAACTACTCTTAAGGTGATGATACACGGGGCAACTTTTTGAGCAATGTTGCCGGGCAATCTCGCCGAGCGATGATGCTTGGGCAATTTCCCATTGAGAATGGGAAACAAAAATCAATCTAAAGTATCCAGATAGAAATTTGTTGCCCATTCTCAATGGGAAAGTGTCATCGCTCAAGAAGATTGCCTGACAACATTGCTCAAAAAGTTGCCCCTTTAGAACTAGAACTACAACTGGCCTTTAGAAATGAACTCCAATAGCAGTGAGAAGTTTGAATAGCACATTATGTGGTTAGAAACTAATTTTTTCATACCACAGCTTCATCATGGCTCTGGCACACAGTCACTGCCTCCTGTGGTGGCACCATGTTCCAAAGGCCGTCACTGCCAACGATGATGTAACGATGCCGTCTTGGGTCAAGGGTCACCACACTGGTGTCAGGCTCAGGAGACACCACAAACTCTCCACTGTAGAAGTCATAACTCCATAGATCACCTGCACAGACACGTTTACAACATTATTTGGATACAGTAGCATTTGCCAATAAAAAAATATCCTGGAAATTCTAGAAAAGCTTCAGGAAAAAGCTCTAAATTCTGTAACTAAGGGCCATCAGCTAAAAAAAAAAAAAAATGCAGAAAAAGTCTGCTGATCCCATCTCAGCTTTAAGATAAAAGTGATAGTTCACTCAAAAACAAAACTTCTGTCATCATTTTATCACCCTCATGTTGTGCCCAACCTGTATGACTTACTTTCTTCTGTGGGCCACAGAAGAAAGTAAAAGAACATATTTTGAAGAATGTTTTTTCCATACTGTATTATACAGTTCATAAACATTTCCATTCTTCAAAATAACTTTTTTTTGTGTTCCACAGAAGGAAGATCATCATACAGGTTTGGCACAACACCTGGGTGAATAAAAGATTACTGAATTTTCATTTTTTGGTAAACTAACCTCCATTTCTTAAAACACCCTTTCAGAAATCTGCAGCAACAAAGCAACCAGAAATCATTAATTTTCAACGATAGTTGGTGATATGAGGTGAGATGTTGTGGTGGAAATTAAAGAGTTACTTCACCCAAAAATGAAAACTGTCATAATACTCACCCTCATGTAATTCCATAGCCATAAGACTTTTGTTCACATTCAAAACCCAAATGAAGATATTTTAAATGAAACCAGAGGTTTTTGTTCTCCTCCACTGAAAGCCTATTCACCCAAAACTTCAATGCTTTAAAAAGTTCAAAAACATCATAAAAGTAATCCTGCTTGTTCTCTCAGCTCACGCAAACATGTTCAAGCTTTCACAAGAACCAATGAGGTTTGTTTTTGGAAGTCAAGCAAGTAGAGTTCAGCTTCTGTTTAGCACATTGGATGTGCTCAAAGTTTATATATAGTAAAAAAAAAAAAAAAAAAATCAAAGTTGTAAACAAAGCAGATTACTGGAATATGTTTTACAAGAAAATTTCAATCTTTTAACTTCAAAATTTCACAGATAATTCAATGTTACTTGCTGTTTCTCTGTAATTGTTAAAATTTACTAGCAATTTCTGAGTGAAAATTGTTTCTACATTATAATTTTTTTTTTCAGCGTATGAATAAAAACCTAAATTAAATCTGTTCATCAGTGACCGTGTCTCTTCAGAAGACTTGGATCTAAACCACTTGAATCATAAGAAGTGTGAACTGATTTTCAATGGAGGGACAGAAATTTCTCCGGTTTCATTAAAAATATCTTCATTTGTATTTCAAAGTTGAACAACATGAGGGTGATGCCAGAACTGATGACTGAATTTTCATTTTTGGGTGAACTATCCCTGATGATGAATAGTGAATATGCACTGAATTTGATTGTAATGGATTTTACAGGCAACACAGTTTGCATAATCCTTCTAAACAACACCATTTAAAGTAATGCCTTTTGACTTTTAAATGAGAACTGAAGTCAGTACAAACCACATATTACTCAATATTTAATATATTGGAGTGACAGTTTACCCAGAGCTCTGGCAACAGCGAGGAAGGGGATCTGATCGATCGGGGTGCTCCTTCTGACTGGGCCGTTGTGTGTTAGCCTAGGCCTCTTCCACACCACACGGTTCACACCAGACTTCTTCACCACACTACACTCACACACAAAAGAGGAAAAGACTGCATGTTATCCAAGACATTGATTCTTATGATGGCTTGAAAGTACTCAACAAACATCAAGCACTTACCTGCCTCCCAGACCCTCAATTCTCTGCTTCTCTTTCGGGAGCTCGGGCTTGTGGTCTTGTGTGACCTCCACAGCTTTGATGACTTTATCAGCGGGATCTTCCCTCACACCCAGCACGACAGACGAGTCCCCGACGTGAGCCACAAACATGCGGTCCCCTCTGATGACCACCACACTGGCTGTAGTGCCCGAGGTACTGGGGAGGCCAGTTAATGTTTTTGGCCATTCAGCTGAAGAACAGACAGAGGGTTAAACACTACTGCAGCAAGACATTGCAAGCCCTTTTTCACCACAGTTGTGTAAAATCAAGTTTTGCGAGTCATAATAATGACAAGCTTTCACTTAATAAAGACTTAACATCTCATTATAATGATAAGCTTTTATCTTTATTGTTTTCTAAAGATATTATAGATTACACTTTAATGAAAACCGTTTTGCAAAATGTTCATATTTGCTGTGTTCTTGCATTTACACAGCTTTGACCAACAGATGTCGCTATTTTTTATTCAGTACTAAGCTAAGCAGAGTATGTGAGTGGAGCGGAGTGGGAGCGGAGTGGGAGCGGAGCACCGTGATTTTTCCCGGAGCGAGAAGCGGATTTTTTGAATGTCGGAGCGTCGTGGTTTTCTCTCGCTCCAAGAGCGCTCCGCTACCGCTCCATCACGTGCACAACTCATGTTAACCGCCTATAATGCAACTGCATAATAGCATAAATGAATTCATGTGTTAAGAAAGATGGATTTTCTTAAATATTACATTGAACAAAGTGAACAAAAAATAAAAACGGTTAATAAATGTTGTAAATGTATATAAACAATGGTTTTACTGGGGGAGGAGTCATTGCACGTTCAGGTACGGCGTGCGCGTAGGAATAGAGTACCTCAGTGATGACGTGTTTTTGTAGGCAAAACCCGGAAGCGAGTTAGAATTTTAGGACTTCCGGTTCCATCGCCCCGAAGTCAATGGGTTTTTTTGAATGGGTTTTTGCTAAATCGCCTGAAATAAGGTCTGTGGTTAACAAAGGCTCTAAATATTTTCACGTTTTGATCTATGACATAAAACACACCAGTTATAACCCGCTTGAGATTTTTTTTAAACCTTTATTGTGTCTTAAAAATGGTGGTTGCTAACAAATTGCTAAAAGGGACTACTTCCTTTGGCGGGGACTTTAGACGTCATCATGACAAACAGGACATTTTGGACAGCATTTCTCATGAAAAAGTGAATAAGTATTCATACACAGCGCAGATCATAATCAGCGAGCATGTTTTTAAATAAAGTTGTTTTCTAAATAAAGTTTGAGGAAGCTTGGTGGTGGTGACGTTGATCCGCGACCATTGTGTGCTGTAGTCCGTTTATAGCCTACTGTTATATCTGACGACTTTATTTAGGCTTCAAAATGTATAAATGTTGTGTTAATTTGTAAAGATTATCTTGATAGACAAAACATTTACATTACATTTACATTTAGTCATTTAGCAGACGCTTTTCTCCAAAGCGACTTACAAATGAGAATAGTAGAAGCAATCAAATCAACATGAGTACAACAGTATGTAAGTGCTGTGTCAAGTCACAGTTTCATCAGTAAAGTGCTCGTAGCTAAGTTGGGTTTTTTTTTTTTTTAAATATATACGCAAATATATGAAGAAAGAATAGAAAATCGAGAAACAAAAAGATATGTTTTTAGCAGTTTTTTGAAAATGGCCAAAGACTCAGCTGCTCGGATAGAGCGTGGTAGGTCATTCCGCCAACCAGGAACAGACCAGGTGAAGGTCCGTGAGAGTGATAAGATATGACACCTACACAAAACGCGTAAGTGTCATAACCCTTTGTAAAACACAGAGCTTATTTTTTGCGATTTTCCAAAAGTCTATGGGAAAAATGCATTGGCTTTTGATCGAGGGAACCCGTGCGCCGCTAACTTCCGGTTGGCCTACAAAAACACGTCATCCCTGAGGTTCTCAATAGGAATCAACCATCAAATTGGAGAGTAATGAAATATGAAGCAAAAGACTGCAGACTTTAGAGACATCTTGGAATATTTCAGAAGATAACAACAGAGCTGTAGATACAACAGAAGATAACATATTGTCTTCTTTTGTATTGTAATCTGAGTAAGCTACCCTGATCTTTTGAATATTCACTCATGTTATAAACGTCAAATAATATAGATTTTAATATAAATTCTTGCGCTTTGTTCGCCCTAGCTAGCCTCGTGGTGAAAAAAAAAAATAAAGAGAATTTCGTTTTCCATCTAAACTTATAGATTAATGCGTTAAACAGGCGTCTTTGACCGCATGTCATCTGCTTCTTCAGTTTCTCGCGCCGCGTTTTAAAACTCTGTGTCAAGTTCAACTTCTGAAAAACTTTTTTAAAATCACAAGCGCGTTCCTTCATTTAGCTCACTACAGTATACGTACTTACGTCTACATGTCTATGGGACTGTAGTTGCTTTTTTTTTCATTTGGTAATGTGATGTTTTTCGTTTTGGTAATTTATTATTAGGCTGTTATGCTCATCCAGCATTTTTTTAAAGTGAGCAAAACGATAGTTCATTATTGGTTTGAGCTAATATTACTATTCCAATAAGTTTGTTTTTCCTTATAGTAGGCTACTGTGTATTTATTTTACACTGCGTCTTCTGCACAGATGTTTGTGATATAAAAAAATCAAAATTAACAGCAGAGTGGTAATTAGGCACATTTTTTTTTCCCATGGAGCGAGGAATTAGAGAGGACGGAGCGGGGAGGAAGCGAGGAGCGGAAAATAGTGAACCCGGAGCGGAGTGATTATGAAATGCTTAGAGTGCGGAGCGGAAATTTTTGCCGCTCCACTCCACTCCACTCATATATTCTGGTACTAAGTCATTATTATGAGATGTTAAAGGGTTAGTTCAGTTCACCCAAAAATGACATTTCTGTCATTAATTAATTACCCTGATGTCATTCCACACCCGTAAGAACTTCGTTCATCTTCGGAACACAAATTAAGATATTTTTCATAAAATCTAAGAGGTTTTTTATCTCCCATAGAAAAGGACGTTATTACCGTCATTCAAGGTCCAGAAAAGTAGTAAAAACATTATTGAAATAGTCAATATGACTGCAGTGGTTCAACCTTAATGTTATGAAGTGACTTTTTGTGCGCAAAAACAAAAAAAATAATGACTTTAATCAACAATATCTTGCTTTCTATGAGAGATAAAAAAAAAACTTTCGGATTTCATCAAAAATATGGTCTTACGGGTGTGGAATGACATCAGGCTGAGTAATTAATGACAGAAATTTCATTTTTGGGTGAACTAACCCTTTAAGTCATTATTATTGCCTGAGGAAGTTTTGTTAACTCAAACGTTGCGTATTAAAGCTATTAAGTGATTCAGCAAGTTCAAGGGGTGTGCGAATCCGCTACAGATTTGGGTGTGCAAGGTACTATATATATATCTAAATTTTTTTAAGTAATCATTATTATGAGAAAGTTTCTCATTATAATGAGATAGGGCTGCACGATGTATCGAAATTATTGAAAAATCACAATGTACATATTGCGATATGCATATCGCAGTGGCTTGCGATTAACTGAATGATTTTAATACTTCAAAAGATTACGAAAAGTCTATGTTTTAGGTCAAAGCCAAGCGGCAACCTCCCCCAGTTTCTCTTGAAGCCAGTACGAAAGTGACTTAAACTGCGATTCATCGACTTGCCGCTAGGGACAGGCTCCAAAAGAGAGCAAAATCTCATTGAGTCCCATGGTAAAATTCCCAACTTTACAGCAGAAAAAACATGTTTACAGTCTGGATCAAATTGTGGTTTTGGTTTATACAGCTAATTTTGCCCTTCATGACAACTCTGAGGGGGTGAATTTTTTTATAACTCATCTGTTTAAATTATATTAAGCCTTAAAGTTCTGCATAATTAAGGGTGTGGTCACTTGACTGACAGGTTTGCCGCTGCTGTCTGTGAGCCCTCTCAAGACTCCACAAACTCCGACAGCACTGGTTGGATATTATAACTAAAACTGATGCACTATTTTGAAAAATTATACTTTGGACACGGGCTCATTTGTTTGTGAGAGTCTAATGTATATGATCATATACAGTTTTACAACATAAACGCTGCTGAGGTAGCATAATTTCTTAAATAACGATGATGGAGAGCAGATCATTCAGAAGAAATATGACACAAACAATGGACAATATATCAATATATCAACTTTGTAGTTGCCAATATCTTTGATACTCAGTACAACTTTTACTCTCTACTTGACTACATTTTTGAGCAAGTAAATGTACTTTTTACTCCACTACATTTGTGATGAGTAATGCAATTACAAATTACATTTTTCATGGCAGCTAACTTTTTCTGCAGCAGTTTATTTCTGCTATAAAGAAGTGATATCGCCATCTAAGGGCATTGAAGATACTATATCTTGAGCATTTTGCCTTTACTCACCCAAAATTTGTCAACAAGGATACTTCACGTGAATGTGAGTGCATTAGCAGGTAGTTGCTGATCGAAGATGCTTTATTTATTAGATGAGGAAATGACTGCAGCTAGTGATGAGACTCAAACCAGCACATACAGTAGACTTTAACTATTTAATTTTACTTAACATTGTTTTATTTATCCACTATATTGACCGTTTTGAAAGATATTGGTTTACTACATCCATATTTTTTTTTACAGTCTATGGTCAAAGCAGACCGCAGAGAATAGACTGGACACATGACTTT
Organism: Ctenopharyngodon idella; assembly: GCF_019924925.1. Taxonomy (NCBI): domain Eukaryota; kingdom Metazoa; phylum Chordata; class Actinopteri; order Cypriniformes; family Xenocyprididae; genus Ctenopharyngodon; species Ctenopharyngodon idella. The sequence goes on along the minus strand of NC_067224.1, from coordinate 8,802,942 downwards.
TACATTTGTGTAACATGCTTAATGTTATGGAGCGCAATAAGCGAAGTACTTGCTTTCTTCTCTTAAAAAATAGAATGTGAAACATATGTTGGTTATATCATTTTCATATATTTAAATATCATTTAAATTTATTTTACACACAAAGCATTATCGTATTGCATAACACATTTAATGAGTTATCGCATATTGCATTTTTCTTCAATATCGTGTAGCCTTATGAGATACTAAGATACTAACAAAGTTTCTCATTATTACAAGAAAGCTTCTCACAATGAGATGTCTATTATTTATGAGAAAGATTCTTATTATCAGATACTAAGTGATTATGAGAAAGATTCTCATTATTATGAGATACAAGTCATAACAAGAATCTCTCGTTATTATGAGAAACCCATTTTTACAAGAAACTTCCTCATCATCAGATCAGATATTAAGCCATTATTATGAGAAAGGTTCTCACTATAATAAGATGTTAATAAATAAAAAAAAAAAAAAATTTTTTTTTTTAATATTATAACTAACTTATGAGAGCATTATCATTATTATAAAATACTAAGGACACAGTTATGGGACAGTTCCTCAATGTAATGATAGTAAGTCACTATGATGAGTAATTTTCTCAATATAATGAGATACTAAGTCATAATTATTATGAAGTTTCTAATTATTATGACTTACAGAATCATATTTTTACTCAGCCGTGGCAGAAACGGGCTTCCGTAGTATAATGTATTTGCTTCATCCCTCTAAAAGCGTGTAAAGGTCTGCAACAGTTTTTAGATACACCTGCTGTCTGTCAAACTAATAAGTAAATAGACTACGCTGTTCCGCGCATGCGCACTGCGACCCATCCATTCGATTTTTTTTCGTCTTTTCTGCAGTAAGCATACAGCGTGGCGCCCAATTTCAAAAAGTGTATTATTGCGAGTGCGACTGCTAATTTACACAATCGCAGCCCCTTTATTTATCTTCATCTGTCTTACCATAAGAATAATTTTAACACGCATGTGATTTCAGGAGCTAAAAATTGCCTGGAGGTCTTAAATTACACTGTTGATAATCATAACCTTATAATCGGAGCTACTAACAAAGTAGTTAGACATTTTTAAAAGGATTAATGTCATGGGAAATAGTCTTGAATGTTACTTACGAAGCTTTTTCCACATTGCATGATGACATGCGATGAAGCCTTTGCGTATTGCGGCACAAACTTTCCGGTAATCCTTAGACCAAAAGCCCCGCTGCTTCTTTAGAAAATCCCAGAGGTGATCTCGAGCAAACAGCGCGGCTTCCCGCCCTCCGTGACCGTCAAACACAGCGAAGAATGCGACCGATCTCCTGCTGTCCGCTGCAGCCGGTTGAGTCAGGGGCTCCTCTGTACCGTCGGTCTCATCGGTCGACAGTGTGTTTCTCCACGTTATCATAACTGGTAAAGGCTTGTTTGTACAGTCCGGCGGGTCGCTTTCAGAGACAGGCTCTTGGTCCGGCTTTGGATCAGTGTGTCCGGCCGCTTGCAGCTCATCGTCGCTGGGTTCCAGCTCCACTATCACCTCAGTTAAATCCTCCATGTATTTCCTTCCTCCTTGTTCGGAGAAGACGCTTACTCGCAGCGATAGGTCTGGATTCATGGCTAATCGGACAGTCCTTGCTGATAGATCAACCTAAAGACTGCACAAACGTGATTAAAAGATTATGGTTAACCTAAAAAAACATTTATTAATCTGAGCTCGTCTTTTGTTTATTTTCTAAGCTGCCAGTCCCTTACTTCCTTCGCAGACACATAGTAATGCAGACAGAAGTGTCGTTAGCGCCATCTGTTGGACTGGAGGATTGTGTACGATTCAGGGGAGGAATATGGCAAGCCGTTTTAACATTTATTCCTTAAAACGTACTGTTATCTATTTTTATGTTACTAGTACTTATTTATTAGATACTAATAGCTAAAAAAATAAGTACTAGTATGCATTTAATAGGTACTAGTATCTAATGAATAAATACTAGTATGCAATAAACAAATATTAGTATCTATTTAATATGTACAAAAGTCGGATATGGACTAGTATTAAACGATACAATTTAGTATTTAAGTACTAGTATCTAATAATAGGTACTAGTATCTAAAAAATAAGAACTAGGACTGTACGAAAGCCCAACAACTCCCCCTGGAGGTGTATTTATGTATATAATTTTATTAAATGCTTGAACAAGACAAGTCAGGGGGCATTCTAGGTGGAGATATTGTCATTGTCTTCTTGCACAATATGGACTACATGTTTGTTGTTCTGGTAAGTGATTAAGAAGTTATCTTAATCAATCACTCTAAGTTTGCACTCTGTGCTGTTCAAACTTAAATATTCTGTAAATTTTGTTACTGTCAATCGTGAAGTGTACTATTTCAAATAATAATTTGAATAATAATTATATTTTCATGTAAATAGCATGCTGACCAAGTCTGTGTCAAGTCAAATGTTGAAGCTTGTTTGATGCTATTATTTAGATATGTAAGCAAAATTTGCACCCCTATTTATGTTATATATTTAAATGTTAAATACTTGAATGCAACTATTTATCTGCAACTTGAATACACTTTACCAAAGTAATGTGAAGCTATAGGTTTACAGATACTACCTCATATTTAACATTTAATAACCTGATTTACTGTTACTTCCATTTTGTATAATGTCCATTCTTTTTATGCTATCCGTAATATTGTTTATATTAGCAAATTTTATATTGTATTTTGTTTTCTCTGTTTATTGTAGAACACACCCCTATAGGCAAATGCCTTTAATACCGCATACATGCAGAAATAATCCAAAATAGTGTCCAGCTGGGACACTCTCTAGCTCCAGTTTCTCTAACCAGAAACTCCCACCATTTCCGCTAATGCTTAACCGAACCCTCTGAGCATCCCTTACACTCGTATAAGTACCTAATGAATAACTACTAGTATAATAAATACATATAGTCACAACTGTAATACATACTAGTCTGAACTGAATGGTCGATATCTGAATGACAGATCCCCATAATCAATGGGAAAAATTTTAAATGTGTTACTGTAACAATACAATAGTCACAATTTAAAAAAGAACTAGTATCTAATACACAGTTACTAGTATCTAATAAATGTGTACTAGAATCTATCAAATATTTACTTTTATCTAATGAATAGGTACTAGTACTAGTATATATTTAATAGGTGGTATCTAATAACTACTAATATCTAATGAATAAGTACTTGTATCTTTAAAAAGGTACTAGTACCTAGTCTCAGCCTCAGACGTCACGGCCACGGACCATTGGCTCAATGTCTGATGCATATGGCACACAAAATTGTAAACACTTCAGGAGTTTCGAAGTCGTCATCTGATTGGTTAAATTCTACTGGATTTCCGGGAGACTAGTCGCTTTCTTAAATGGTCCACCTGGAAACAAAGATGCCGTGACGCCAAACCCCTTTATGGAAGAAGCAAGCCGTTGTGTTTACAACTGTGACAATAGCCATGTTTCCACTGTCGGGCCTAAGGTGTAGCGAATTAACTCAAAGGGGAAATATTAATAATTATTCATAACTCATTATGATTATTAATTATGACTAATTATGAATATTTGAATCAGTTAATCAGATTAACTTGATGTAGCTACATTAAAATTACAATCAATCAATCAGTTCATTCTGTGAACACTCAGTATTGATTATTAATTAATTCTAAGAGAAGGGTATTTTTCATGGCCATAGAAAAAAAATTCTTTCTTAGCATTTACAGTGCTTAGAGCTGGTAATAGGATTTAAATCATTTAAGAGCCAATTTATTCACAGATGGGGAGTCAGAACCAAATATGTATTGTGCACAAGTTTTAATAACTAAATCACAAACACACAACTAAACTAAAAAACACATACATATGTAACTCCTCTACCCAGGTCCTTCTCGCCCCGCTCTGGGCAGGCCTTGAACCTGGGTCTCTGGTGTCGGAGACGGACGCTCTAACAAGGAGGCTAAAGGCTGCAACCTCTAGCGTCAGTCGCTAGAGCATCTCTTGAGATCAGAGGAGTGAGGTTTACTCGCACAGGGACTACTAGCTGGCCTCCGTTACACATACACAGGTAAAATAAGGAATGATAGAGTGGAACCGAAGTGGGAACAGGAAATGGAGCTATGGAGAAGCCCAAAACCTGGGAAGAATCATCAGTATTATTTACAAAACTCCTTTGTTAACAAAGGAGGTTCACAACTTTAACTAACTAGCAGCAATTTAGTATATTGTACGATACTTGCATTAGGCCTCTGCCTTTTTGAAGAGCGTCCCAAATATACCGTTGCAGTAGAAAGTCCTGAGAGCTCAGTCCGATGGTGCTAAAGTGGCAATCGATATCTTTTGCGTTGAATGAAGAACCGATGACAAACTTGCATGGTTAGTTTGAATCTTAGTGGGAAAGAGTCCTTTTCTCTCCTAGTTAAGCACATGGCTGGGATGCAAGACCAGGCCCAGGCCCACAGGCCTTGGCCTGAAGAGGCCACCCTGCAGGGCATCAGTCCATCAAAGAAGCAAGAGAGAGAGGGAGGAGCATTGTGCACTGGCTTTTAAGATCCGGTGCTGGCCATTCCTCCTCTGGGTCAGTGGACCAATCATACATGAGCTTCCGACAGGAAAGTTTACTATTCTTTTGTCTTGAGCAGATTGTGTGCATGTAACTGGATTGGTTACAGATGGACAAGAAACTATTAAAGATTCCTGTAATACTGATATGTTGCACAGGTATCGACACATCATATGCACAAGCATTTAAATCTTCACGATACGAACCCATAGACACTAAACATGGCATAACTGAAGTTACGTTAACCATTGGTTATCCTAAAATATGCATTACAAAAGAATACACAAGACGCTGCACAAAACAGTCATAATCATAAACCCAATGTCTTGGGATGCATGTTCATTTATAGATCAGTTCATCTATAAATTAATGCAGGTAAGTCTGTTTTGAGGGTTTTCTGTGGGTCTCTTTGTCTCTGCTTTTTCACATGGCCACATAGTTTTGGTCAATAAAACTAAGCCTTATTTGATGGGCCGTGGTAACTGAGGCCTTTGCACAGGTTGGTCCGTGGGGGAGGGTCCCGGGTCCGGGTCATTTTGGTCATTCGTTTTTTGATGTAATATTGAAATCAGAAAATGAAAAAACGGCACCTTTTTCATTTTTCATTTTTTTCAAACAAAACAAAAAACAAGAATTCGGCTTGATTTTTTTTTTTTTTTTTTTTTTTTTCTTTTTTTTTTTTTTTTTTTTTCGTTTAGGGGTAGAAAATGAATAAACAACTTGAATATTTGATCTCTACATGTGGGCGGGAATGAAACACCCCTTTCCGCTGATTGGTCAACCAAATATTAAACGGTGCCGTCATCAGTTCTTCCGCAGTTCAGCGCAGCAGAATAATAGTCCTTCGCTGCGATGGATTGCAACGTTTATTGCAACTACATATAATCTCTTTTAAATTTACATTTAATCTTAATCTTTATCTCTTTCTCATCAAACAGCCAGACTAACGAATGACTTGACACATAGGCTACCATATCGAGGCAGAGCCTAGAGGCTTTCTTCTGTGTGTCCATAAATTCGGCAACTTACGCGTCTATAGCTCAGAAATATTATTATCATTATACTAGTTTATCTGAGAAATAACAATTTACTTAGCTCCTGCACTCACAACTACCTAATATCCAACACCTTTGGCACACTGCCTGTTTTATTATTGCTGACCACCTATCAAAATCTGTGTGGCAATGCTGCGCGACTCACGGGACAGCACAGAGATATAGTGAAGCCCAGACCAGTATCAATTTAAGTCATCACAAACAGAAGTAATAACTTTTGTTTTAGGTAATACGCTGAGATTATTTAATTAGTATTAAGTATTGGCCGGCTAACTGATGTATTTTCTCTGCCAACTAAACTTCCAAAGCAAATAAAGTCACAGAACCGCTGAGCGACTGATTCACAGTAGGCACACAGAGTTGTTTCATTCCTGAATGAATAAGAGTCTTTGAACGACCCATTAATATAGACGATGATTCAGTGACCAATTAATTGGACAGCCACTTGATTTTATTCCTGAATGAATCGAATCCCTACTCGTTTTGAACGAATCGACAAATGAATAAATGACTCCTTCCTTAACACAATGACTTACCGCCACCTAGTGGCGATATTAGGCTTCCTTTCATAATCCAAGTATCATTTCATTTTGTCATTTCATATTTCTGAATAAAAATGTTGTTTAAAATATTAATCTCATTATATTATACAGTTGTAATTAATGTGTAAATGTATTTACTGTAAATAGCTACATCTGAAAGCATCATGCAGTTGGTTGATAGGCCTACTGATTTAATTGATAACAGCCTATAGTGTCATATTATTCGAATTTATTTGACTACATTTAAGAATTTAACATTATAGATAGCATACATATTTAATAAGATTAGGAAAGAAATTATATATTAAGGTAAAAAAAAAAAGTTAATTTCTAACACTGGTAGATGGCATTAAATATGAAAACCTTTCATCTTTGGTTTATTGTACAAAGTCTTATTTCAGGGTTTTATTCATATAACTCAAACAAGTTCACCTTAAAATCATTAGCCTATGACAAATTCATATTTCACTAAAGTCAATCACTGAAACATTCTGTGGGATAACGGCATTATGATATCCATCTGTTGTATGAATAAAAATCATAATAGAACTATAATAGATGTGCTGTGAACATTAACTACGGTACGATGTCATTTCTTTTCATATCTGTCATATTATTTCAAGCTCCTCCATTGTCCAAATCTCAGAGTATTGCCTTTAAAAAAAAGTTATGCCATCTGTGTATGATTAAATTGATACTGGTCTGGGCTTCACTATATCTCTGTCTGTCCCGTGAGTCGTGCAGCGTGCCACACAGATTTTGATAGGTGGTCAGCAATAATAAAACGGGCAGTGTGCCAAAGGTGTTGGCTATTAGGTAGTTGTGAGTGCAGGTGCTTAGTAAATTATTATATCTGAGATAAACTAGTATAATGATAATATTTCTGAGATAAACACGCGTAAGTTGCCGAATTTATGGACACACAGAAGAAAGCCTTGTCTAGGCTCTGTCTCGATTTGTGTCTCAAGCCATTCGTTAGTCTGGCTGTTTGATGAGAAAGAGATTAAATGTAACTGTTAGTTGCAATAAACGCGTTAAATCCATCGCAGCGAAGGACTACTATTCTCCTGCGCTGAACTGCGGAAGAACTGATGACGGCACCGTTTAATGTTTGGTTGACCAATCAGCGAAAAAGGGGTGTTTCATTCCTGCCCACATGTAGAGATCAAATATTCAAGTTGTTTATTTATTTTCAACCCCTGAACGAAAACGAAAAATCAAGCCGAAATCTTGTTTTTCGTTTTGTTTGAAAAAAATGAAAAACGAAAAAGATTTCCGATTTCAATATTAAATCAAAAAACGAATGACCAAAAGATACACGGACCGTCCCGCAGGCCTCAGAGCGAGTTTTAAAGATTATTTGTTAAATATGGCAAATAATTGTGTCTGATTTGTCTCAGTCGTTACAAAGGCGGGCGTGCTAGTGCATGCTGGGGCCAGTCGTGTTTCCACTGTCACTTCTAGGGCTTGATCGGGCTTCGTCGGGGCTTCCTTGGGGCCAACGGCCAGGGTTTTTTGGCCCGCCGAATACCTTGATCCAAAGCAGGCCAACTGGGGCTTGAGGAGTGGTCATGAAAAGAGGCGGAGTTTACCTGTGTCAGGAGACGGTCAACACCGCTGCTCATTTCCCATGTTATTATATCAGGCTACTAGCTAACTAAGCTACTAGCTAAAATACATTTTAAGCAATTTTCAGCTCAAAACTCACTTTCAGACACCAGCGAGTGTTTGAAATGACTTCCTTGCAATCCGATGGGGATTCTGATCACCGTATGAGGCAGAAATATACTTATATGCAAAGCTAAAGGCTACTTATGCCAATCATTGCAATAATAAATACACACGTTTATGGAAAATACTAGAAACTGCTTGAGGAACGTAGATAACTCATATATGATTATAATCGTGTATTTATTTGGTTTAATGTTTTATCAGTCAATTTTACCCCCCGGAACGCGATTTTAACCGTGGGAGCCCCCTGAAATGCGATTGGGCTAGTTTTGGGCTAGTTTTGATAAGCAATTGGGCGGGTTTTGTTGTAGAGGATTGGGGATAACAAATATAAAATGTTGCAGAGCATATACAAGATTTTTATTTGTTATTTGTCTTATGATGCTGTCAACACCCTAAAAAATGTCACAAAGAATAATAGGCTAAATATCACAGTGAAAAAATAGGCTAAATTAAATAGCCTACAACATGTCCCTCAAAACTATAGGCTAAGCCAAAAATACATATAAACGGAAACTGTTGGCTTACTAGCTATACTGCAAAATGAAATCTTTTTTTAAAGTACACTATAGTTACCAACCGCAATCCGCCTTTCATTCAAAATTTAATCCCACGCAGCAAGAAATCTTATCGGGTCACGGGAATGCAGACCTCTATTTTGTTGTGAAAACCTGGCAACCCTTCCTCTGTTGCTCTGGTTGAAAAATAACAGTATACTTTGAGACGGGAGAGATCACTCAAATCTCCTCAGATCGCTATGATCGCATAATTAAGTGTAAAATTAATAGAAATGCGACGTAAACATGATATTTTATCAATATTTTTCTAAATGTGTGAGCCTTAGGAACTAAAAGCCTTAATGGAGTTGTTTTGTGCATTCTTGTGATCGTAAATAAACGGAAGCAGGTACAATGGTAAAAACCAGTTTGATGTGCACCAGCATGATTGATGTGCACTCCTGACACAAATTAATAAATTACTGTTAAGTAAAGACCAAACGTTCGCTTCTGTCATGCTCATTTTGCGTTCTAGCTTGAGTTAGCTGGTGAAATGGTGACATTGTTCTGTGGAGACGTGATGAGGGCGGGTTTTAGGGAAGTGCTGTGGAGGTACTGGCCCGACAGTGGAAATGCAACTTGATTTTGGCCTCAGTGCTTGAGGTTCAAGGCTATTGGTCCAGCATGGCACGTTGTTAGCCTTGGTTCGCACTGGCCCGACAGTGGAAAAGCAGCTAATGAGCACTTATCAGGATCACCAAAATGATGATTTTTAAAAGTATGTGAAGTATGTAAAATTCACGGCATAAGGCTCTTTAAAATATATCCAAGAGTTTGTTATTATAGAGACACTGACATTATGTTTTCATGCCCCTAAACACGGAACAAAACAAACTGAGATTGGTTGCTTTACATGTCAGTCAAACGGCCTCTGGGCGGTCCTTGGCTAATGAAAGCTGCTATGGAGTCCAGACCTTCTGCCATCAGTCTGAAGCTCTGGTTATGTGAGACTAACTAGTACCTAATGGAATAGATACTAGTAGCTAAAAAAAGTACTAGTAACATGAAAATAGATACCAGTATGTTTAAGGATTAAATGTTTACCAGCTTGCCATATGAGGAACTTGTCTGTCTGTGTTCGAAATAGAATACTTGTTTACTGCTTAGTACACGGTGTATAGCTAAATTAAGCTTTTCTATCTAAAGCTTGTTTGAAAATCTGATGAACTTTGCACTATTATTGACTTAAATTGACTTGAGCTGAATCACATTTTTATCTTCTATAGAGCTGCTTTTAGTTGAACTAAGTTTGCTTAACTAATGAACTGAATAAACAAAATTGAGCTGATTAATGAAATTTAATAATGAACTTTGCAACATTATACTGTTGTTTTCTTGTGTATTACTGTGAAGCTGCTTTGAATCTATATTAATGCTCTGTATAAATAAATTTGACTTGACATGCATTATGATGGTAAAAATCAATATTCAGAATAGTATACTATGAAAAGCCAGCAATCTTTCTGTTACCAGTCCTGAGTTTCAGCCACTATGCCAAACTAAACTTATAATCATCAGGTTATATCAGTTGTTTGAGTAAAAGCAAAAACATTTGCATAACAATGTAAATATCAATTGTAAAACCCATTAAACGAATTATTTTAGGGAGTAAACAGATCCCCCAGGCATAAATGTTCAGATAGTGCAGATGTTGGAATTCACTGTGACAGTACCAGTACTGTAATGGTATCAGATGTAATACTGAATGACTACCATACCCATTTGCCAAAGATGGAAAAATAAAATAATTGTAGATGGAGGAATATTTATGGAACACATAAAATGGAATTTGGTTTGCTGGTTTACTGTTCTGATGTAGTCAGTGTACAGTGTTTGTTGTATATAAGTATCTGGAAAATTAAGAAAATATTAAAATGCATGTACGCTATCAAGTGTCTAAAAAATTTTTGTTAATGCATTGTCTTACAAAAAGATGTATAACCAAGAAAACCTGTAAGAGTATAAGGCTTTTAATCTATTTACATTGATTTCGTTCATCAGTGAATAAAGCATTGTCTCAATAATTCTGTTTCTCTGCTTTTACGTATAACCCCTAAAAGCTATCAAATGTACATGATTTCTGAAAACAGGAACTTATCACTTGTCATTTGTACTGTCCAGTCCAACTAAACAACCCGGTTTCTGCAGTATGAAGAGTATGATCGTAAAAAGGTTATGCTGAAATTCCATTATTATTTGGGAAATGTGGAAATCTTGAACATGGGTTATTATTGTACAGCACAAAGCATGTTTACACTGTATTATTTTGTTGTACACTTATATAAATATTTTACATATGTATGCCCGGTGCTGTAATGCAACCTTTGAAGAGTTTCTGAGAATGAACATTTTTCTGAGAAGCACCTTATAAGTTGAGAATTTCATGACCCAGGGTCTTGAGTCTTCTACAGTGGTTCTTCACTGTTGTGGGATGGCATCTGCTACCGTTTGTTCAGTCCTCTCTGTCCCAGCAGAGCTCTTGCAGTGCTCCGGTTTACTACCTAGCTGATGGCCATACTCAAACCGGATCCTCAGTTCTCCCACCTGTGAGTGCGGAAGAATGTCTGGAATCCATTCGATCACAAAGGGCACCGGCTCAGTCTGCTCAGCAGCACATGTCCCTGAGAGATGATACCACAGTGTTTTAGTCATACAGTAAAGCAGAATACATTGAGTGATAACAATTATCCCCAGGCCCGGCTCCACGGGGTGGGCCTGGCCAATCCAATCAGGAGCTTGGCCCACGCCAAATAACAATCGATTTCAAAATTGGTGCGATGTTCAGCTCCAGATTTTGTGGGAGATAATGCTTTTCGGACACTTTGCAAAATTCGCTTCAAGCACGATAAGATGCGAATGAGAACTCAATTCTGTACTCGCACGCTGTTTTCTTTGCGCATAGACCAAAGCGCACACACAGAGGGTGCTTCTCGTTCTCAAACAGAAGGCTGCGTCCAAGTAAGAATGCATATCTTGGCTCCCACATCATCAAGTGCCACCGAAGGATCCTTGGAAGGCAGCCTTCATTTCGCGTCCTTCATTTAGCTCATTCCTTCAATCACCCACAATCCTTTGCCCACATTCCAATTAACGAAAAAAAATGATGGAAAATGAGTCGGCACTTAGCTTGTTTGAGTTCATTATGAAATGCAAGACAAAAATAATGTTATCTTTTGTTTTGATGGAAATTAATCACTTAAAGGATTAGTCCACTTTCAAATAAAAATTTCCTGATAATTTACTCACCCCCATGTCATCCAAGATGTCCATGTCCTTCTTTCTTCAGTCGAAAAGAAATTAAGGTTTTTGATAAACATTCCAGGATTATTCTCCTTATAGTGGACTTCAATGGACTATTCCTTTAACACTAAACTGCTGTTAATAGTATTTTGTGCAGTGACCATGGGGTGGGAACATGTGTGACATAGCCATGCAGACTTAATAGATTGTCTCATTCTAGCATTCGATGCTGAGGAGGAGTCTAGCCTAGAAGCCTCAGAAGGACTGGTCTAGGAAGGACGCAGCCTCATTACGATGCAGCCTTCCGTTTGGGAAGCATCCAGAGAGTCGCATCTGAAAGCGCGGAGCACCCCATTACTGAACGGAGTTCTCTTTTGAGTCTTATCACGCTTAAACGATAGGGCTGGGACAATACATCAATTCTCGATCGATACAGTGAATCTTGATTGATCCTGATATTTTCTCTCTTGAATCAATTCTGAGCTTAGTTTTAACAGCAGATGGCGCTCTAGGCTAGTTTTTAACCGCACACTCTTAAATGCTCACGAAGAAGACTGCTGGACAGCGCTCGTGCATTCGGCTGTCATGTAAGTGGTTAAATATACTTGCACCTCGGCTCAGAATGCTTTTATGACGTGAGATTTGCAATTCGAGATTCGAATTGAGATTCGATGTATTGTCCCAGCCCTATTAAATGTACATATACACACAAAATTCATGAAAACGACTAAACGCTGTATTATTCATGCCAGGCCAGTATTTGGCAATGTCACTTTGTAAAGAAACACTACACACCTATAGACTGAACACATAATGCGCACGTCACTGTTTTCACAAATTTGCATTTTTATAGTTTACACAGAGACAATAACGGTAAAAACTTTCACTTTTTTTTTTTGAAAACAGTGTGTAAACGGCCCCTAAGTGAACACAGCCACTTACCCACTCTAAGGAAGGTGCGTAGCTCCAGTGGTCTGATGGCCAGAGGCTTATTGGTGCGTGAATGGTGGCAGGTGTCTGATCCAGGATCAGGAGGGGTCTCCCGGCAGCGGTACAGTGAATAGGAGCCATCACTGTTCTTCACAAAACTCTGAGTGAGTTCCAGTGGTAACTGTTCAAACAGAGTGCCCTCATTTAGAGACTGCCCACAGATGCTATGGCCATTAGTGAGGATCTGAAAACGTAGAAAATGAGTACACACCTCTGGTGTATCAAAGATTCGTTTCACGTGCATCAGGTTGGTAATGTGCCAGGTGTATTTAGAGAAAGAGCCCAGAGGCAAAGCGTCATTACGCACAAATGCTAAAAACACAGAAATGATAAAATATTAAAACAAGGTATAACAAGACTTTTAATCAGAATTAGATTGTTAGCACATGATCAATGGCTACATGTATTATACTCACTGGTGGTGTAGTTGGGCAGTCTTCTCTTTTTTGAGCCCAATGATAAACGCTGCTGTAGGGCATTGAAGAAAGCCTGAGGGATGTAGAACACCAATGGCTCTGGCTTGCCTGTTCACATCAAACTTCAACTTCAGTGTCAACTCAACATTCTAATCTGAACATCTGATACAAAGGTAGAAATGCTTGAAAATTGGGAAACACTGCTAAATTGCACAAAGCCTGTCAAGAACATGTCTGGTCATAATTCATCCCAAAATCAACAGAAAAATACACTCACTGGCCACTTTATTAGGCACACCTTGCTAGTACTGGGTTGTCCCCCTTTTGCCTTCAGAACTGCCTTAATTCTTTGTGGCAGAGATTCAACAAGGTTCTGGAAACATTCATCAGATATTTTGGTCCATATTGACATGATAGCATCATGCAGTTGCTGCAGATTTGTTGGCTGCACATCCATGATGCAAATCTCCCATTCCACCACATCCCAATGGCGCTCTATTGGATTGAGATCTGGTGACTGAGGAGAACACTGGAGCATAGTGAACTCACTGTCATGTTCAAGAAACCAGTTTGAGATGATTTGAGCTTTGTGATATAGCGTGTTATCCTGCTGGAAGTAGATATCAGAAGATGGGTAAACTGTCGTCATAATAAGATGGACATGGTCATCAACAATACTCGGGTAGGCTGTGGCATTTAAACGATGCTCAATTGGTACTAAGGGGCCCAAAGTGTGCCAAGAAAATATCCCCCACACCATTACACCACCAGCAGCCGGAACCATTTATACAAGGAAGGATGGATCCATGCTTTCATGTTGTTTACTCCAAATTCTGATCCTACCATCTGAATGTCACAGCAGAAATCGAGACACATCAGACCAGACAACGTTTTTCCAATCTTCTTTTGTCCAATTTTGGTGAGCCCATGTGAATTGCAGCCTCAGTTTCCTGTTCTTAGCTGACAGGAGTGGCACCCGGTGTGGTCTGCTGCTGTAGCCCATGTTCTTCAAGGTTCGACGTGCTGTGCTTTCAGAGATGCTCTTCTGCAGACCTCGGTTGTAACAACTGGTTATGTGAGTTACTGTTGCCTTTCTACATTCAAAAAAATGCCTTTTTTCAAGATTTGCGCATTTCAATTAATAGTAAAATTCCATCAAATTGAATTGAATAATCCTTACATATTTTAATTGAATAATCATTGAAATAATTGAATAAAACATTTTAACATAAGGATTATTCAGGATTCAGGTTCCTAAGAGCACAGTGGCCTCCATAATCCTTAAATGGAAGACATTTGGGACGACCAGAACCCTTCCTAGAGCTGGCCGTCCGGCCAAACTGAGCTATCGGGGGAGAAGAGCCTTGGTGAGAGAGGTAAAGAAGAACCCAAAGATCACTGTGGCTGAGCTCCAGAGATGCAGTCGGGAGATGGGAGAAAGTTGTAGAAAGTCAACCATCACTGCAGCCCTCCACCAGTCGGGGCTTTATGGCAGAGTGGCCCGACGGAAGCCTCTCCTCAGTGCAAGACACATGAAAGCCCGCATGGAGTTTGCTAAAGATGGTGAGAAATAAGATTCTCTGGTCTGATGAGACCAAGATAGAACTTTTTGGCCTTAATTCTAAGCGGTATGTGTGGAGAAAACCAGGCACTGCTCATCACCTGTCCAATACAGTCCCAACAGTGAAGCATGGTGGTGGCAGCATCATGCTGTGGGGGTGTTTTTCAGCTGCAGGGACAGGATGACTGGTTGCAATCGAGGGAAAGATGAATGCAGCCAAGTACAGGGATATCCTGGACGAAAACCTTCTCCAGAGTGCTCAGGACCTCAGACTGGGCCGAAGGTTTACCTTCCAACAAGACAATGACCCTAAGCACACAGCTAAAATAACGAAGGAATGGCTTCACAACAACTCCGTGACTGTTCTTGAATGGCCCAGCCAGAGCCCTGACTTAAACCCAATTGAGCATCTCTGGAAAGACCTAAAAATGGCTGTCCACCAACGTTTACCATCCAACCTGACAGAACTGGAGAGGATCTGCAAGGAGGAATGGCAGAGGATCCCCAAATCCAGGTGTGAAAAACTTGTTGCATCTTTCCCAAAAAGACTCATGGCTGTATTAGATCAAAAGGGTGCTTCTACTAAATACTGAGCAAAGGGTCTGAATACTTAGGACCATGTGATATTTCAGTTTTTCTTTTTTAATAAATCTGCAAAAATGTCAACAATTCTGTGTTTTTCTGTCAATATGGGGTGCTGTGTGTACATTAATGAGGAAAAAAAAATGAACTTAAATGATTTTAGCAAATGGTGCAATATAACAAAGAGTGAAAAATTTAAGGGGGTCTGAATACTTTCCGTACCCACTGTACCTCATAAAGTGGCCGGTGAGTGTATATATACTTATATACTTGATATATAAGAAAGAAAGAAAAAGAAAAACGACAATTTAATTTATTGTACTGACATTATTTTCATGCCAATTTTGCACATTTTATTTGACTTTTTACTAAACCGTTTTTATTTATTTCTATTTTAATTTCAGAAATTTAAAAAAAGTATATTCTTGTATGACTTATTTTAAAAAATATTTATACATCAAAATAGTATTTGTTGTACTGCCCTTGTCATTAAAAAAAAAAAATTACTGAATGATGATTCTCAGGACAGGATGAGTCACCCTAATATTCACTCACCATCAAACTGGAAGTGCATCGTCTGATGGATCCTCTCGGTAACACTGGCCAACCACTGCTGGAAACCCAGTGACACATGTGTCTCATCCACCGGCTGGCTGCTTCCTGTTTAATTCACCCGACGAAATAACACATCAAAAACAACAAACTATGATAATAAAAGCCATGTGTACGTCATTTATATTTTCAAACCTAAAGGTGTAATCTGATTATAAATCTCTCAAAACCAACCAACAAATGTTTTGTATTTGTAACAGTGCTAGAGAACAATAAGAGCCAGAGTGTTGGAAAAAAAACAGAAATAAAGTCAAAGAAAAAGAAAAGCAAAATCATGTAAGGGAAAAGGAAATATCTGGAGCACCTGGGTTCTTAATTCCAGTGGAACTGGAGTGTTTTCTGTGAGTGGGCTTGCGCTGGTTTAGGGTGGAAGCAGAAGTGTCTTTGACAGGCAGAACAGACGCAGAGGAAGCTGTGTGAAACAGTGACAGGTCCAGAAAGCCGAAGAATAAAAGAGGAAAACAGATTACAGAGGAGGTGGTCAGTAACTGCAGAACATAACAGCAGCATTTAGACATCAACAACAGATTTCAGTGGGTGGAAAAGAATAGGCTCCAGGAAGGATTCATTTTGAGCCCCATATTCAGGCCCACAAAGAATATGAGCCAACAGGAAACAGAGATTTCCACAAAATTAGAACATCTATCATTCACAAAATTCCCTGCTTCCGTATGTGTCTGTTTATTAAATATTTTGGAGAAATTTATGTAGTTGATTTAAGTATGTAGCACTCTCAGCTTAGTTTAACACATTTTTTCATTCCAGTTGAACACCCTCTTTAAAAAAAAGCACATAGCAACAAATCTAGTGACTTACAAATCTAGTGATTTTAGCATTTTGTACTCATTTCATTGTCAAAAACAGAAAAATATGTAAATCATAATTTGTCTGTATTAAAAAACAGTAGATGAAAAAGAGAGTTGAGAACTAAATAGGTGTAAAGGGTTAACACTAGGCAGATTGACATAAAATTGCAATGACGGCAGTAATATGCTAATTAGCGCACAGTGTCATCATTTAGCCATTTTCAAGCAGACTTTAGCTACTGAAAGTAGTTGGCAACAGTGGTCCTGAGACAATCTGTGGACTTTTGTGCAGTAACTGTGTTGATGGCCGGTCGGAGGTCACATATTCTTCTGGGGTTTGTCTATGAGCTTTAACTTACCCGTAGACGACTCCACAAATTTGAGTCTCTTGGAACGATGAGAGATGGAGGGCTCAATGTGCTGCTGAGATATACTGAGTGTTGTGGCATCTGCCCTCTCCTGCAGTCCTGGACATACACAATAATTCTGACAGTCATCTCTGATGCATAGAAAAACACTCAACGCACTATATATAGACCTGTTCCAAACCTAACTATATAAATAGACACCACTTTTAGTCATCACAGATGTGCTGTAGACACAAATGCTGGCAGGAATAGTATACTCTCTTCTAAGATAGCTAATTTTTGCCAAAACCTAAAGAAGCATTGCATGTATCCTTAATGGAGAAGGCAATTCCAGAATTGATTGCGATAAGCTTTGTGCAAAAAGATGTATTCAAAAAATGAGTAGAGGAAATGAATATACACTGCTCAAAAAAAAAAAATCAAAGGAACACTTTTTAATCAGAGAATAGCATCAACTCCTGGGATATTGATCTGGTCAGTTAAGTAGCAGAGGGGGTTGTTAATCAGTTTCAAGCTGCTTTGGTGTTAATGAAATTAACAACAGGTGCACTAGATGGGCAACAATGAGACGACCCCCAAAACAGGAATGTTTTTTCAGGTGGAGGCCACTGACATTTTTTTCCCTACTTGTGTTTTCTGACTGTTTTTCACTAGTTTTGCATTTGGCTAGAGTCAGTGTCACTACTGGTAGCATGAAGCGATACCTGGACACTACAGAGTTTGCACAGGCAGTCCAACTCCTCCAGGATGGCACATCAATACGTGCCTTTGCCAGAAGGTTTGCTGTGTCTCCCAGCACAGTCTCAAGAGCATGGAGGAGATTCTAGGAGACAGGCAGTTACTCTAGGAGAGCTGGACAGGGCCGTAGAAGGTCCTTAACCCATCAGCAGGACCGGTATCTGCTCCTTTGTGAAAGGAGGAACAGGATGAGCACTGCCAGAGCCCTACAAAATGACCTCCAGCAGGCCACTGATGTGAATGTCTCTGACCAAACAATCGGAAACAGACTGAGGGTGGCCTGAGGGCCTGACGTCCTCTAGTGGGCCCTGTGCTCATTGCCCGGCACCGTGGAGCTCCATTGGCATTTGGCATTGAACACCAGAATTGGCAGGTTTGCCACTGACACCCTGTGCTTTTTACAGATGAGAGCAGGTTCACCCTGAGCACGTGACAGACGTGAAAGGGTCTGGAGAAGCTGTGGAGAACGTTATGCTGCCTGTAACAACGTTCAGCATGACCGGTTTGGTGCAGGGTCAGTGATGGTCTGGGGAGGCATATCCATGGAGGGACACACAGACCTCTACAGGCTAGATAATAGCACCCTGACTGCCATTAGGTATTGGGATGAAATCCTTGGACCCATTGTCAGACCCTACCCTGGTGCAGTGGGTCCTGGGTTCCTCCTGGTGCACAACAATGCCTGGCCTCATGTGGCGAGAGTATGCAGGCAGTTCCTGGAGGATGAAGGAATTGATACCATTGCATGGCCCCCCCACGCTCGCGTGACATAAATCCAGTCCACCTCCAGGACATTATGTTTCGGTCCATCTGACGCTGCCAGGTTGCACCTCAGACTGTCCAGTGATGCCCTGCTCCAGATTTGGAAGGAAATACCCTAGGACACCATCCGTCATCTCATTAGGAGCATGCCCCGATGTTGTCAGGCATGCATACAAGCACGTGGGAGCCATACAAACTACTGAGTACCATTTTGAGTTGCTGCAATGACATTTCAGCAAAATGGACTAGCCTGCTGCAATCCTTTTTTCACTTTGATTTTCGGAGTGTCTTTGAATTCAGTCCTCTGTAGGTTGATAATTTTCATTTCCATCAAACGATGTGGTATCCTTTCTTTCCTAACACATTACCCAGTTCATATCAGTATAGATATCCAGCATGATATTTTTCCCCATTGAGATCTGATGTGTTTTCAAAGTGTTCCTTTAATTTTTTATTTGAGCAGTGTATTTATTAATTTTATTCAGTACCAAGAAGTATCAATAAAAAGTTCAAACTTATTTAAAAAGTAAAAGTCTGACCAAATATTTGTCTGCTGTATATTTGTGTATACATTATTGTTGTTAGCTGAGCATCACAGTAACATCAAAAATCTATTGGAAACAGCACAGTCGAGTCCCCTGTGCACTTCACTTAAAGGGATAGTTCACCTAAAAATGAAAATTATTCCAGTATATTTGTGCTGTACAACTTGCTTCCTATGTGGAGCTTTCCAAATCTATCACTTTTGGAACCTGGGTTAGGATGCAACCTTAGAGCAGGCATAGCCGACCCTGTTCCTGGAAGACTACCTTCCTGCAGAATGTTTTTTAAGTAATCATGAAGTAATCACTGATTAGCTGGTTTAGGTGTGCTTGATTAGGGTTGGAATTTAACTCTGCAGGACTGTAGTCCTCCAGGAGCAGGGTTGGCTAAATCTGCCTTAGAGCAGGGGTGGGTGACTCTGGGCCTTGAGATCCACTTTCCTGCATAGTTCAGCTTCAACCCCAATCACACCTTATCAGGGTTGGATCTGAATTCCACAGGAAAGTCAATCTCAAGGGCCAGAGGCCACCCCTGCCTTAGACAGAAAGGTGGAAAGTCCTGAAAGTCCTGGTGACCCACCGCTCTGCACAGTTCTGTATTATTTGTGACATTCAGTTCAGTTCATGGAAATCTCTCCTAATGAGCTGATGATCTGATGATTAGGTGTGTTAGAGATAAGAGAGACATGTGCAGAGTGGTGGGTTGCCAGTCAGAACCACTGCACTAGGTTTTTCAGAAGAGAGCTTATGTGGATGAAGTTTGCAGACAAGCTAAATCAGGGGTGTCCAATCCTGCTCCTGGAGGGCCACTATCCTGCAGAGTGGAGGTGAAATCCTACACAAACCCACCTGAATCACCTGAATCAAGGGGTGCATGTCAATCAGCTTCCTAGGTCGTGAATCAGTATATTGTGTACACAAATTAGGTTACTGTAAGAACCCTGGCTCACTAGACATTGGGACACTGGTGGCTCTATTTCAGAGATTTTCAGGGGGTTAGGGGTGTAGTATAATTCTTTACATCAAAGTTGTATACATTGCCATTTGCACATGTAACATGTATTACATTCTAAATTAGTTATCATGAAGTAATGAATAACATTTCCACATATTTGTCCATCATAGTTAATGTTTCATACTCTTGTTAATAGTTAGATTGTGTTAGTTCTTAATGATTTACATAAATTTATTTTATTTAATAAAAATGAAGTGGACCAATGATGATTCTATAAAATGCACCTAAACTGTTGCTAAAGAAACTAATGCAATTTTCATGTGCATCTGACCGACACATAAACCAAGCGTTCTTATTTCATCGTTGTTGTTAATGTTGTTAATATTTCAGCAAACCGCTTGTTTCATATATTCATTTTAACAGCATAAAGTAAAAGTAAACTTTAGAATTCAACATGCATTGTGCGTGCATTTTAGAAACTTACGTTATGCTCTTGCTCCATTCATTCGATAAATGCACATCTTTGAATGAGCGGGGTATATACCATATTTACCTGCTAAGTGTTACGCCTCATTTCAGGGGTAGCCAAAATTACAATTTTAAATCAGTCAGTCGTATGGAAATCTATCTTTATATTTACATGTAAAGCTTCATATTACAAGTACATATTATAAGGCTACTTTCTAGGAACTTATTTTGATGTCCTTCAGGGGGGGAATCAAGCCTTCTTTAGGTCAGACCCAAACTGAAGTGGCTTGTGTAATTTGTTTCACGCTTCAGAAAATGTGATGTATTTTCCGGTAAGTGCATTGTGGGATTTTTTTAGGGAGCAAACGTTCCAGTGCATTATAAGGATATTGCGAGTGAAACAGCTCTTGAAATGGCCCATTCCCTGATCAGTGGCCTGACTACAAGGGAGCTAGGATGCTCCCAAGTTTTTAGAATTACTAGAAACTTCCAGGCAAGTGTGTTGGAGCAGGTTGGAGCTAAACTCTTGCAGGAAATTGGCCCTCCGGGAGCAGGATTGGACACCCCTGAGCTAAATGGTTGACTTACCATTCATGTTGTAGTTGAGGAAAGCTGAAAACTCAGTGGCAAGCTTCTCATCACTCGTGAAGGCACAAACGCAGGCATAGAAGTGCAGGCAATGTTCAGGTAAACTGTGCTCATGTGAATTTTCTCGTTCTTTGACATTAGGGTGACCCCCACTTCTCGCCCCCAAATCCCCCTTGGCATTGGGTGAGTAGCATGCACAGCGAAAGGGAACAGCACCCCCAGACTTCTCTTTAACACTAGATAAGCCTACTGTCAAATGCAGCAGTCCCAAAGGGTGGGCTTCACCTGGCTGGCATTTTACTATTAGGGTACCTTTGGAGACCCTCTGCACTAAAGGTCCCGGTGTCTCTGTAGCCAGCCTCCACAACTCTTCCTTGGCCTGGGAAGTGGCCACCAGGGCCTCCAGCACAGAGCTCTTGAGTGGCAGAGGTGTTGCTTGGGTCTGACACTCCATTGCTTGCTTCACATGTGTACAGGGACTTTTGGATGGTTGCGAAACTTGCTGATGGGAACCTTCAACTGTCGACTCGCTTTCGTTCTGCTGGCAAGAGGGCATGTAACAGCGACCGAGGTTGACACGGGTCAGCAAGGTTCCATCTGCGGTAGTAATGGCTGTATCCGTGAGGACTAACTCAACAAAGCCTCGCTGTTCGGAGCCACGTCCCCGTTGACGCACAGAGAACACCTGTGGCCCTCCAGCTGTGCCACCTTCGCTGTCCGTCACAACTCGAACCACTTCCGACACCCCTTTCTTCAAACGTCCCGTCACATTGTCCCCATCCCTGAATATTGTTCCACAGGCCTTGTTCTTGCAGCTGAGACCGCGGGTGCCGTTGTAAACACCACACTGTGGGCACTTGCGGATGCCTCTTAAGGTAGCCTTGCCCAAATTGGACAAGAACGCAGGAGTCTTCCGCTTGTCCCGAGGATTCCCGCTTAAGTTACCAGAGGTTTGAGTGACAGAAGAAACCACCGTTTGTGTCGTCAGCGGTATTCCAGAATTTACTAAAGGACCATCCATTGTTAGCACAAACACTGAAACCGAGAGTGATACAGGACAATTTTATTTTTCATGAACTCGAGGGGAGCCCTTAGCAAAATACGATTTCAGAACTGTAGTGCTACTAAAGTACTGTGCAGTGGAATTGTTAGACCCTTTTTACTGGAGCACAAACCCCAGTGAAATAATTGCTGTCCCAGTAAAACATTACTGATAAATAATTGTCTAACGGTGGAGATTACATATTATTCCATGTAACGATTTGCAAAAAGGTCTGACATTGTTTGTGATTCAGTTTGATTAATTCGGACAGTTCACTCACACACTAAATAATTTGAAGTGGTTTCTCACATCTAAAATAGTAAAAGGATACTTTCTAAGACCGTAAACAAAAAGAGCGCTGGAAGAGGTGGATGTTTACCTACAATCCATTGTTGGAAACAAAATTTGCAAATGTCTTATATCGTT
The DNA here is from genome assembly GCF_019924925.1 of Ctenopharyngodon idella. NCBI lineage: Eukaryota > Metazoa > Chordata > Actinopteri > Cypriniformes > Xenocyprididae > Ctenopharyngodon > Ctenopharyngodon idella. Next base: position 8,780,355 of record NC_067224.1, on the reverse strand, counting down.
TGTCGGCAATGAAGCAGCACTTCATTCGCATGCAGCTTGTGAATGACTCTATACTGTTCATAAAGACAATTCACATAACAATTTACAAAATACATAACAGTATGGGGACATTTTTTGATTGGGGGCCTGAGCAATAGTAGGCCTACTGATCAAAGGCTAGAAATGCTCCTGGTACAGTGATAGTTTTAAATGGTCATGACACCGAATGGCTTACATCAAATACCATGGTATTTTCATGGTACTTCAAAGAAAACCACGGTACCATGTCCGAAAAACCATGGTACTTTATTTGGTTAATCTATTCTAAGGAAATAACTCTTTAAGCCTATGATGAATGAGGATAAATTAAACTGATTAAAACTGATTAAATGATGAACCCTAACCCTCATCAGGTAGGTCTTAGTAGAATAGAATATTTGAGTAGTTTTAGCACACACTTTATAAAGTAAAATTAAATAAAAAAAAAAGACAAAAACACATTAAACATTCCTTAAAATTCTTCCACAATACTTCAGAGTACATTTGCGCAAATCGCATTAAAATGTCATTGACATGTTGCTTCAATTATACAGTAGTACAGTATAGATTAACAAAGCATTGAAATGACATCGAGTTTAACATTAGCTGTGTGACAGTGAATGAATGAAATGAAGTAAATGACGATGGGAGATGGGCCAACCTCTACAGCGGCGCTTTCCAGGCGCTCAGTGGTCAGATTCCACAGAGGATTTCACTTCAGAGCTTCAGCAACCGTCGCCATTCCTCCTTACATACAGACTCTCTGCTGCGGCTGTAACGAGCTTTCCGATTGGCCATAGGGTGACCAATCAAAAACATACTGGGAACTGAAGTCAGTAGCAACTCTAAACTCATTAACATTTTGCAAATATAATTCTACCTAGTTTCGTTGGCTCGTTATTATTTTCTTTCTGCAGTAGTTATTAGTAGTTATAGTATATTATGAAACTTTTTATCATTCCTTTATTTTTGCTACAGGTAGAATCAGAATGTCAGAATCAGATACCATCAAAACAGATTTTGTTTTACTTTTGCCCATATATTCCACATTAAAAACATGCCTATATACTGTATCTTACATGACTACATATAACTATAACCTAAACACGTAAATTAAAAAAAAGTAACAAAACATTTTATTACTTGTGTGGTAATGATTTCTATCAATATTTAAGCAGATTAAAACTGTCCTTCACTCATCATTTCCACTTCAACCAACAATTTTGCCTAAACAAAACAATTTTGCTTTAAAAATGGCAGGTCCAAAAAAAAGAAAGAAAAAGGCAAAGCTTCATATATTACAAAATCAGCAGCTGAAATCGCTCTAAACAAACCAAAAAAAAAAAAAAAAAGCAAAATGGACAAGTTGCAGTTATTGTTGATTTTATTCATTTATAGTACTTTAAGTTAAAAATGTCAAAGTCTTCTCTGAATAAATCAGTTGGACACTAGGCCGAAGACTTGTGGATTTACATTTTGCAAGTATAATTCTACCTAGTTTCGCTGGCTCGTTATTTTCTTTCTGCAGTAGTTATTAGTAGTTCGTTTTTTAAACTTTAATATTATGAAACTTTTTATTGTTCCTTTATTTTTGCTACAGGTAGAATCAGAATGTCAGAATCAGATACCATCAAAACAGATTTTGTTTTACCTTTGCCCATATATTCCATATTAAAAACATATCTATATACTGTATCTTACATGACTACATATAACTATAACCTAAACACTTAAATAAAAAAAAAGTAAAACATTTTATTACTTGTGTGGTAATGATTTCTATCAATATTTAAGCAAGTCCTTCACTCGTCATTTCCACCTCAACCAACAATTTTGCCTAAACTAGTAACCCTCCACAAGGTAGAGTAAGACAACCCAGCTCAAAGACAACATAACAGGGCAGACAAAAATGTTGGTTTGCATCTGCATTTTAATGGGACAAAGCAAGAACACATAATAGTAGGATGAACATTATTTAAAAAAATTCCTCAAAACACAAGGTCTCAATTTATTCGTAGGCACTGCCTATGTTTAATGATCATCAGTTTCTTCAAATGAAAATAACTCATAAGGCAACACAATTGGTCTTGTGTATTAAAACTCCAATGGGCAACAGTGCAAAATTCTGATCCATTCAGGTTTCTCGTCTTGATACTAAATACTTCATTTTAAAAAAAAGTCAACGTTTCGATTTTATACACAGAATTAATCGCAATTAACAAAATGTTCGTTGCAGCACAAGTCAGCAAATTCTTCTCCAAAAGTTCTCTGGAAGAATCCTTAAAACCGTATGGACCAGCATTTAACAGCGCCGCTAATGCCGAAGAATAGATGCGATGAAGCCCAAACCCATTCCCTACCCACATTTCCTCCCTCCCTCCCATCTACCTACAAAAAAGCAAGCAAGCAAGCATCCATAATCAACATCTGAATTATCTTTATATAGCGTCCCAACAGTTAAACACAGTTTGGTTATTTACATACAGAATGGTATACTGTACTTGTAAGCCCTCAAAAAAAGTGGAATGCAAAACAATTTAAAATACCTAAAATTTGCGGAACATCAAATTCTTGTGAAAACGTATTAATATTGTGCAATATTTATCTGCCTTTAAGGAAAAAAATGTGGCAGTCATCCCTGCAATTGGTTTAGTTTGACAAATTGAATGTCTAATTAAAAAAATACAACAGTTGACATCCATTTTATTCATTTTATAAACACAAAAAAAGCTGACATTTCACACGATTCGTTGGTGTCATCGCTCCTCTCAACAAAATTTTGCTTTTAAAATGGCAAGTCCAAAAGAAAAAGGCAAAGCTTCATATATTACAAAATCAGCAGCTGAAATCGCTCTAAACAAACCAAAAAAAGCAAAATGGAAAAGTTGCAGTTATTGTTGATTTTATTCATTTATAGTACTTTGAGTTAAAAATGGCATAGTCCTCTCCGAATAAGTCAGTCGGACACCAGGCCGAAGACTTGTGGATTTATGTGGGTGTGTGTTAATGTGTCTGAATACGTTTGTGTATCAGGATGTGTGGTTTAATCCCAGTGTAGGGCAACTCGAGACCCCACAATGAGCAAGATCTGCCTCAAAAAGTCTCAAACAAGGAAAATTACAGGTGGAGGGTGGGGAGGGTCAGGGGGAGAAAAAAAAAAAAAATGGCACACCCCCCTCCCTAGGCCAGGCATCTTGATGGGTGTTTGAGAATGGGGTGGGGGTCGTGTGTAGAGATCCCTGCTGCGGCCGCAGTGGAGTGCTAGAGTTGTCCATCAGTGTGTGTGGTATCCTGCAGTGCCCATGCTGGACTGGTTGGCTAGCACGGTTCCATTGACTCCCTGCGCAGGCTCCACTACGCCTCCGTTACTCACGGCACTCACGCCAGGCCACCCAGCGCCAGCCTGTAAGTGACTACAAAACAAAGTAGCTGTTAGTTGGTGGGAAAGAAGAGAGCAAATCATATTTAGAATTTTTTTTTTTTTTTTTTTTTTTTAAAGTGACCACTGCATCACTTCTGCTTGGGACTCAACATGCTCATTTTCAAACATTTTCAGACTTTAAGATAAAATGGGTGAACTGATATTAACCAGTTTATTGATTCTAGAAGTTTCAAGAACTGCATGTATAATTAATCTAAATTAAAATGCTAAAAACGTTTATCCAAGCTACTTCGTAGTTATAATAACCAAACAGAAACTGCTCTGTATAAACATTGGTAATAAATGTGATCTACATTCATCATAAGCATAAGAGAACATAAAACTTAAGCAATCAAAAGCAGCAGTTATAAACCTCAAATCTACATACTGTAAGGGTTAGGGAGCCAGCAACTAAAATAGTTTGAGTGGAAATGTTGACCACAGATTCTTTATACATTTTCCACCAATTTATTTGGTGGCGTCTGTAAAACCCCTCATTTGAATGACTGACCACTTTTTTTTGCACACTGCTTGTGTGGTAAGACTGATTTCAGATCCACGTGCCCCTAAACGCTATGTAGAAATCAGTGATTCTTGAATTAGATTTAACAATTTTTATAGATACTACACACAGAGAGCAATTTCTAGTCAAATTATTATTATTTTAGCTGAACTACTAAGGGGGGAAAAAGCAAAAGCTCATGTACTCAGATTTCATTAGTTTATTATCTTGTTTTGGTATTTTTTGACATGTCAGAAAGAAAGTAAACGGTATATGAAGTAGCATTATTAGTAATAGAAAGGCTACAGCAATAATACTCTCATATTTGTCCTGTCATCACTGGACACCCACAAACTCCAAATCCTTGATTTTAAACTATGCTGTTCTATATCCAGTTGGTCACTGTCATATTCACTGTGTACTAGTGTTGTCAAAAGTACCAGTACTTCGGTACCAAGTCGGTACTGAAATTTTGAAAATCTGACAATACCAGCATTTCTGGAGTACCGGTCTGGGAGTACAGAGTATCCGGGTATATTCGGTACCCACTGATAGGGCTGTGCCAGTATTTACGTGAATATGACACGAGTGAAGCACAAAGCTTGGTTTTCAGAAGAAATAGGCTAATAGGTTAGCAATTAAATGTGACATCGCAGCCATGGAAACATTTTGGTTCATGCCGAATGAGAGAGGTACGCGAGTCCATACATTTAAGCTTTGTCGGCTTTGTATTCTGTTTTGCGAATCGCGATCTGGTCACCCGATTGGCAGAGAATTTAACAATATTCCATTAGTTATTCCACTGAACATGGAGTCTGTTTCTTTTTTCCAAATCTTCACTCACGCAGGGGATTATAAACGTTTCTTCTTTTGGTTCGCTCTTAATTAGGCTTATTATATTCGCATTCTTTACTGTGGTAAAGTAGAAAAAACACCGTAGGACAGAAACCTTTTTGCTTGCACGTCAATTTCTATTTAACGCAGTTTGTGCTTGTTATTAGACTTTATAAGGCACGTCAAGTTTATTTGTATAGCGCATTTCACACACGCGGGTGATTTTTTAGTTTCGCTTTCTCTGGCAGCGCAAAATCAAACATAGCCTGACTGTCTGAAGATAAAACTAGCTCTTCAGACCTTTTACAATGAGTGTCAGGTGCTTGTAACTTCAGGGGATAACATGGATATTATTAAAGAGAAATGGTCTCTTTCCTGCCACATCCCTCTCAAAGCGCAGAGCAGCTATATGACACATCTTTGTGTGGAAATAAATGTTTTTTAGAATAATACTTAACTTTCTTATTTAGGTTACCATTATTTACTGATATTTATTTCATAATTTTACAGGCTGTAGTGTGTCCTTTCACTGAAGGAATAGCTAAAATAAACACGCACGTCTGTTTCAAAATGGATGTTTGAGCATTTGTTTATTTTTTTATATTCCAAATTTTATTTAATTGAGGTATATATACACACACAAACATGCACACACGCGCTGCTCAAATATTTATATGTATGATTACCATCATATTTAATGTTTTTAAAAATAGGCTAGTTAATAAAATAGTTCCAACAGATTTTCCAGTGGCACCGAAATTGGTACAGAGAACCGTAAATTTTACTGGTATTGGTACAGACTACTGGAATTTTGGTACCGTGACAACACTACTGTGTACTATGTACAATTAGAATTACTAGCTCTATATTTGAGAAAATATGATGCCCAGTGCACAGACTTATTGTGTACTTTATTCTCTTAAACTTAGTATAGTGTATTTCCTTTTTATGCAAATGCTTTTTACAATTTCTTTGTGAAAAATACTATAATAGGATTACAGAATCAAGAAATTGCTAAAATATAAAACTACTTATTTTATGTTTATTTCATCAAGTACATTTTTTCATACCGTTTTAAAAAAAAAAATTTATTTCATATATACACACACATTTATTTATATTATATTATATACATATATAACACACACACATATACCTACCTACCATTTTACCAGTAATGTCTCTTATTTTTAATTAAACCAATGAATTAGACTACAAGTAAAAGCCATTTAAAATTTTAAGCAAAATGAAGGCATGAAGATCTGTAGACTTACTTGAAGCCCTGTTGGTTCCAGGCCTGTCCGTACACGCCGTAAGTAGGTACCTGCCAGCCGTTAGGGACATACTGACTAATTTGTTGTGCGTTACCGTACCACTGTCCCCACTGGCCGTATGGCTGTGCGGCAAAACCAACTTTGTTCTGCTTTAAGATCAGAAAAATACAGAACATAAATCATGTGCCCAAGAATTACTCATACTCATCTACTTGTTCTCATTGTGTTTGCAACAGTACTTCGCAAGCAGCAATTCCACTCTACCATTTTTTATATTTTGCTGGAACATTTCTAAACTTTCTTCAGAATAAAACAGGGCATGAAAACATACTACTGCTCACCTGGGGTACCTGCACCTGCTGCATGGGGCTCACCATGTCCGTAGTCTCTTTACCCCAGTAACATTTCACTAGGTGACCTTCTAGGGATGTGCCATTAACAGACACTATCGCATGAGCAGCACTTTCATGAGAGTTGAACCTACAGAAATTAAAAGTGTTACATCAGCCTTTGCCATTAGGATGTGTAACCACCACATTTCACTTGAATAACAAACATACCTCACAAACGAGTAGCCTTTGTCTGGGAACACTCGAATTTCCATTATTTGGCCAAAAGGGGAAAAGGTCTGTCTCATGAGTTGTTCTTTGGCAAAAAAAAAAAGAAGAGGAGCACATTATAAAAATTATTTTCCATTAGAATTAGCTTGAATTCAAAACGGTTACACAGACTGCACAAACACTCACCTGTAAGGCCTGTAGTGACTCCACCACAATAGACAGTGCAGTTGCTGGGGCTGGACTGGTTCACTACTTCGTCAAACGACAAGTGCTTGGTGTTTGCTGTGAAATTAAAGAAATGCTGATTAACCTTTATAGGTCTCTGTAATTTGGTCATAGTGTTGTCACAATACTGGACTTTCCAACTTCGATATGATACCTTGAAAAATATTGTTATTCAATACCATTTGAGATACCACAGTCATACAGATAATTTGTCATCTCATACTTTTTGGTAATTTGGGTAATTTTGTTGCAGTAGCGAACACATAGCACAGGGAGGATTTATTTGAATCGCTGAACTACATTTACAAACAGAAAAAAAAAAAGCGAACAGTAAAAATGTAATAAATTGCAAATGATAGCACAAATAAATACAACAGAATAAAGAGTCTAACAGTAGAATTCAGGTAAAAAATACAGAAATGAAAGTAATTGAAAGTAAAATAACACTGAATAGTTTTCACTGTAAAAATTAAATACAGATAAATGATTACAATTAAAGTTACAAAAGTTTAAGTCAAGAGCCTCTCTCTTTGTCTTTTGTTCTTAACATGACAAACAGCAAGTTTATTAGCCTGCTGTCACTTTAAGAGCTTATGCACGAAGCCAATATACTTTTATACAACATGCATTTTCTCCCAAAACTGACTGCATTAACCTGAATATTCAGGAAGACGGGCATTTTGACAATTTTGTATGCATTTGACCCTTTTTATTGCAATAAGCCATGAAAAAAGTCAATTTGGTTTTCGGGAGCTGTTTGAGAGGCGGCTTTATGAGAGCACCACTTATATAGATCAGTGGAGCGCACGCTTTTGGTGTGAGCGAGAAACCTGTGGGAATGACTAAAATTATGCGCAATACAAGCACAATTCAATGGAGCAAATGAGACGAGTGAGAGAGAGGAGGCGGGTGTATGTCAATTTGCCGTTGGAGAGAAGAGCGAGAACGAGCAGCTGGTATCGGTGTATCGATACTGCAGAAAATGAGTATTGGAACAGTTTCAGATAAGTCATTCAAAGATAAGATCCATTTTGCTGTAGGTATCTATTACACACTTGCATCAAGACACACTGCACCAGGATTGACGTAATGACAAACACGTTCTTGCAAGTCTCATCATTAACGCTAAACACGGAGTGACATGTTTTGACATGCCATTTTTGAACTAAATGAGATTTGACTTTGTGGATGACTTAGATTAAGCAAAAGCTTTGTGTAAAAACAGTTTAGAGCTCAACAGCCCAAGTCACCATAATGAAAAAAGCACTCTAGATGTTGGAACAAAGTTTAAAGTAAATGATAATATTTTTTTGTTAGACAGAACCAGCATTTTTAGCATGAGTTAGGTAGGGGTTTCATAACGGCAGCTAGTTTTCTCCTGATGAAAAGTAGTGGAGATGTCTGCAAATGAATACTCACTTTCATAGGTGGCTTTAGGCGCTGGGGGTTTTCTTGTAGCCCAATTAGTCCTGATCTGCCTGCCGCCCAACCACTGACCTCCCATCTGCTGAATGGCATTCTCTGCATCCTGCCAACAACCAGCGCAACAAGAACATCAGCACAACAGAATCTTCTGGGATTTGCATTCAAATGCAGATGTTCCACACCCTGGTTCTGCCTAATCAAAAACCGGCATTTCCTGATGTTGGGATTGTGACTCACCCATTTGTTGAAGAATGAAACAAAACCATAGCCTTTTGATTTCCCCGTCGCCATGTCTTTCACTACACGTGCATCTCTGAGGAAAAAAGGCAAAAGTTGAGCGTTGAGTACAGTTCCAATGTGCTATTTTTACAAGGGAAAAAAAAAAAAAAATATTACTTGTGATTTAATGTTTTTTAAACACATAACTGAGGGAAAAGGCACCACATGTTATAATGTGCAAAACTAAACACTGATGGCTATTGAAAAACTGCTCATAAAAGAAAACCATTTTAAGTGTTTAAGGAAAAAAGAAAACTGACAGTGCCAGTAAACCATTTCCATGAGATTAAATACTAGACTATTTAACAAAGAAAATCAGATATGTGCATATTTAATCAAATGGCACAACTGAGTTATAAATCCAAACCGAAAATGGGGTAATAGGCAAAAATCTGCATTACCCGCATATGATCTGATATGATATATGACCCGTATATATTTCCTGATTAAAAGGCATTTACATGAACTTACATGTTACTGGCTTTATTAGTGTACAATTGTTTAAACAAACCCAATGACTCAAAGTAGTTGAATTCATTGGGGGTGGAAAAAGGGATTTTCTTTATTCAAAATGCATCACGTCACTTACGATATCCTTCCAAAGGGTGCAAAGGCAGCTCTGATATCATCAGTGGTGATTTCTGGACTGAGGTCTCCAACAAAGACGTGGAAGTGATCTAAAGAGCACCAGACAAGAGTTACTTGGATTGACACCTCATTTGTAATAATTCAGTAGGTATAAAATTAGTGACAGATCTATGTATGGGCCAGGTCTATTAATCAGATGATATCTGGCCTTAAGGGAGATGGAAAGCAACTTACTGCTTGTGTCTTTTTTCTGGCTGCTTGGTGATGTAGCCCAGTTGACCTTTACCTCCTAGGAGAGGGGTATAGGGAGGAAAAGATTGAAAGAAAGGTTAGAAATGATAAAGACATGTTCAAGTCGCTGCTCTCTACTTATCTGGCAATAAATCACTCTCCTTAACACAATGGAGGTCTGAATGTACAGCAGAGAGGAGGGAGACCTGACGATACTCATTTCACACTTCACTGTCCAAGTGAGAACTTATTTGAATATCAAAATCTTGATAGTAAAAAGGTCCAAATAACAAGGGACTTACAAAACAAGTGAAATTACCAACTTGTATTACTCCTCAAATGGTCCTTCATTACCTGTTGAGGATAAAATATTTTGTACTGAATAGGCATAAGATGCTTAATTTGCCTCTAATGTATAATCTTGTGGAAATAGACTTGTGGATTCAAATTCTAGATATTTGAAGGGATAATATCGAATATACACTACTGGTCAAAAGCTTGGAGTCAATAACTTTTGTGGGAAGAAATGAATACTTTATTCAGCAAGGATGCATCAAATTGATTAAAAGTGACACTAAAGACTGAAACTTTTACAAAAGATTGCTGTGTTAAATAAATACTGTTCTTTGGAATTTTCTATAAAAATTGATGGTTACCACAAAAATATAAAGCCGCACAACTGATTTCAACATTGATAAGGAATGTTTTTCGGGCACCAAATCAGCATATCAGAAAGATTTCTGAAGGATCATGTGACACTGAAGACTGGAGTAATGAAGCTGAAAATTCAGCTTTACCATCACAGGAAAGAATTACATTATAAAATATATTAAAATTGTTTAAATTGTAATATTATTTAAAAATGACTTTTTACTGTATTTTTTAACAAAAGCAGCATTGGTAAGCATAAGATACTTCTGTCAAAACCATCAAAATCTTACCGGCCCTAAACTTTTGAACGGTAGTGTATATGGCATAAAATCTTTAAGCATAAAATTAAAAAGAGGTGACATGACTATGAGAGAATGTGGGTGATGTTTTAAGCTTTTTTTTTTTTTTTTCATAATGTTGTCTTGCGTACAATAAAAAAAGTGGTAATGATTGTTGCTGTAAATCAAATTGACATTGTGCTTTAGCATATGTAAAATCTGAGTAAACGATAATGAAATTATGGCCTGAAACATGGAGAAAAAAAAAAAAAAAAAAAAACTTCAGGTCAACATGAAAAATGTCAAAATCTCCCTCTCAGTTCACATTGCACATCCAGTATACAGGCCAATGTTGACCTCTGAATCAAGTGGTGAATTCTACTTCACATAAATTTTGCTGATCATTTGAACTGTTCCACCCTCCCGTCCCAGCCCAACTCACCCTGTAGATACGATAGCTTACCTTACCCATTATTTTACGCCCATTCATGGCTGCGAGTGAGGCCGCTGCGTGCCTATGCTCAAAGAACTCCACAAAGCAGTATGGATCGTTACCTGCCGTCTGAAGGGAAATGAGTGTGATTAGACTACAGCAACTTATTTAATGAAAGCCTTTACAATTTTTATGGCACATTTAGTTTTAAAAACAAGTAGCAGAGAAGAGCTGTGTAATAAAAACTTTTTTACAATGCAATGAGATGCTGATGTGAACGATTCTTTAGCAGCATATTGCGCTTGAACTGTTCACGTAAACATAGTTGGTTATGTCTTAAGTGAATGCAAGCAGTATTACGTCCATGTATAAGGTCTTAATATAATAAACCTGCTGCTGTGTCAATGATAATCAAACAACAAAAGAGGGAATCACTCACTGATCTTGACTGAATAACTTTTGTAGCTTTAATAATAATCAATTTATTTGTAATGAACAAATCTATATAGTGATTATTTAAACATTTGATAATTCAATTTCTGTATTATATGAAAAAGTTTAAAGCACTGTTTAATTTTCTTTTTCTTGTATTTATTTTAGTAATTATTTGCCTCTTCGTTCTTTTTTAATGAAGATAAAACAACAAAAATAACTATATTGTGATTATTAATATAGTAATTAATAATAAAATGGAGAAAGATGCATCGAGAATAATTTTATAATCGAATCGTTACCCTCTGAATCATAATCGAACCATGAGGCAAGTGAAGATTCACACCTATGAAAAACCAAGTTACTGGTGCAAGAAATGAAGAAAAAAAAAAAAAAAAAATCAATGCTAAACATATACATTAAAAATATCCATCTATCTAAATGCTGTATAAGCAAATTATACACTCACATCCACAATCATTTTACAGCTCTTACAAGGGCCAATCTGACCAAAGAGCTGCATAATAAGGGCCTCTGTGACATCCCGAGACAGGTTTCCAACATATCTGAAAAAAGGGGGATAAAGGCATGACAATGAGTGAACTGATACATTTATTTAAATCTATAATTTGATACAGTAATTACAGGGGTCCATGCGTGCAATCTGTGCCATCCTCAAGTACCTGGGTTACAATGATCCAACTAATCTACATTACAAAGGAATTAGGCAGACATGAGGACCCACGGGCCGTTACTTAACCTTAAAAAACCTTATTAGTCATCCAGCAATGAACTGCTTATTATCGTGTATACAGGTTTGAAACAAAGAGATGACAAAACAGCATGCACGAGCGCAGAACCAGCGAGCGACCAGCAACAAAAGCTCTCGCACCGTCGGATACGACGGACGAAAAGCCAGATACGACCAAAATATGCACGTTTTTTACATTTATAATCCGTATGTACACACTGGCTGCGTGTCAATTGTACAAGCATGCTGCATTTATACAAGTAAAACTTTACAAATACGTCAGTGAATACACTAGACGGGTTCTTTGTCTAGCAATTCCGTAACGACAATGAGCTTTCAGTAAGTACAAGGCAACTTCACACACTTAAACACAGACAGCAGTGTGTGAGAGCGGCCCTGCTGTGGCCTCAACAGGCCTGCTGCAATTATCTAAATTAACTCAATAACTAGCACATGGTGTACGAAATGCTTTGAAATCACACGACTGTCCTGTGCCCATCGGTCTTGAGCGCCAAATATAAAGTGAATCCTTTTTTCCAGCAATCAGAGCTTTTGTTTGGGACACAGAATGTACACGTCTGCTTTGTGGTTGTATTTCCATTAGCATTACACTCAAGACTGGTATTAGCTAGAAATAACTTAAGCGAAATGACAAAACGGAAAGTACTTTTTAAAAACCTATGGCATGAATAACTTGATCTGATATGAAGTTGTCTGTCTAACGTGTTAGCGTACAATACCAATATACGTACAGGGTCTTGGGCTGCTCGTCGTCCATCATTTTTTCCCGATCGAATTAAGACAACGAACCCTGAGAGAAAATCCTCTTGTGTAGATTTTGAGATGATCTCGAGTTCCGCTTGTGTCTTGCTCTTTCCAGTGTTGTTACCCTCTCTGTTCTCTGCCAAACCTGTTATAATGAGAGTAAATGTGAAATGCCGCCTCGGCTGACTCCAGTTATGAACAATGGAAAGGCGACATAAGATGGCGGAGGAACCGGACCGGAAATGCATGAGCGCATGCGCGTACGAACTACAAAGCGCACAAAAAGCAAGCTTTGAAAATGCGTCTGCCCACTGCGATGTAAATTGAATACAAATATATTTACAGTATTCGCATTGTTTAGAAGAGCATAACAGTAAGCGACTAGGTAAAATTCACTTAAATATTCAGATTCACTCACAAAAAGATGATGCGCCGCCCGGGAATCGAACCCAGGTCGCAAGAATGGGAATCTTGCATGATACCACTACACCAGCGGCGCTCTGTTGATAATGTCCAGTAAAGGCTATTTCTGCCACATAGTAAAAAAAAACCTAGAAATTATGAAATACTCAGTGGTAATTATTAGATAAAGTCAAAATGGACACAAAAATGTGAAATTATGGCATAAAAAATAAATTATGAACAAAATTCGACTTTTCGTGTTTTTTTCACAACGATTTTTTATCTAATAAATATCGTCATATTTATGAAATAAAAAGTCGTTGTGAAAAAATAAAAAAAAACTCTTTGTCTAATAATTATGACTTTTTATGTCATATGATTTGCCAAAGCAATTTTCTTTTAGGTGACGGAAATGGGTTTTTATTGGTACGACAGGATACGAAATTTTCAACGACGAATTGCTTTCGGTTTTATTGCACCGCAATGAATTCGGCTCCTACAAAGTTAGTATATTCATTTTCATGTTGTTGACAAGGTAGCCATAGCAACACTTCAACCATGAAGAGGGACGTCACTGCCACACACAGTGTGGACTTTTTGCATTGTGCGAGACTGTGCTAAACGCACCAGTATGCCTATAGTCAAAATTCCTATCAAACATTATTTAGGAATAGTTTCTCAGTCTCAACAAGAGGATTTCAAAAAACGCTTCAGAAAAAAGGCCGAAGAAAGTGATACTGCAAGAAATACCACCAGTGTCAGAAGGTATCTAAACAAATTAATCACAAATATTATTATTTTGCTGCGTAGTGCGTTCGCCAAAATGAACTATTCGTCAGTTTAACAATTTATTATTATTATTATTATTATTATTTATATTAAACTGACATTGACTATGACATTTTCCTATTTTATAGAAACCCATTTGAAACAACAGAAGGCTTCATTGATAAATACAATCAGTCACAAGGCTCAAAGGAGCAGGAAAAGTATGAAAATCTTGCAGATGTGTTTCTCAGTCGATGCAAGGTATTAAATTTGTTTCCTTCATTGTTCACTCGGTTTAAATGGCATACATTGGTCTAAATAAATTCAGAACCCTGGAAAAGAGCGCCTGACTAGTTGTAATGAAATTGGAGCATTACTCTCTCCAGCCACAAGGTGGAGACAAACCTCTATTGATGAAAGCACTCGACTCAACTGCCAGTAATTCTCGTTTTGTCCTCAGCGTCGTGCTGGATTTACATCTGTTGGTGAAGGTAAACATGTTGATCTCCCCGGAGCCTGGACGCAGCTTCTCCTGCTGAGCTTGTGCAATGGAAAAGTTAGAAATGGTGTGTCAACGACGAACAGTTTCTATTTTCTTTTACAAAAGAATCATGTTGCAATCTGTTACAGAATTCATAGTGAGAACCATTTGTTGACTCCAGTACAGAGTGATATAGTATTAGATGTTAATGCTATGACATGAATAATTATAATATTCTCATACTACAATACTACAATACTACAAAAGATTACTATGGTACATACATTTCCAAAAACAAAATATTACCTTGGTAGGCTACTTTTTGGTTCATTTTGTTAGTGAAAAACAAACATGACAGATGATGGCAATTATTTTTTTTTCAGATTCACTGGATGTCCTGGTTGTGTCATTGGACCACGCACCCATTCATGCAGATCAGATCCCTGTGCTGTTCCACCTGGCAGAGTCAATCCACTATTTCCTGTGCTCTGACACAACTCTGTTGGACCCTCCAAGTTCTTATACGACGAAGATGCTGCAGGTATATGCTACACAACAATATAAATATCACTAAACATGGGTCATTCTGTAATTGCAGAAACTTTGAAACTTTTTATACAAAGTTCCATGCTTAGAACACCTTTTTGTATTCTTTAGGTGTACAAACCTGGGGACAGGTGTATTTTAAAAATAAACAAAAATGTATTCACTAACACTTAAAAAAATCTATAAGATATGAAGTGATTTTTAATATTTATAACTGACTTGAATGTAAGAAAAATAGTCAAGGGACATGGCAAAAATGGCAAAATAAAGTTACCAATAAAATGCCATAAAAATCATAGTCCATTATTTCCCCCATTACATTTATTTAGTTATTTTCTAAAAAAATAAGAAATACCTAAGTAAAGGCTTTTACTGCCTGTAGTTACAGAATTATGGCCCCGGCGAAGATATTTATTGATCAAAACTGTTGTTTTATTTAGCATATAAAAGGAATAGTTAATTAGTGTGTGGATTTTCCTTCTTTATTGTAGTAGTTATAGAATTAGCCATATATAAGTCTTTATATATTTTTTTTTACAGCTTGGTTATTTGGTCTCTCTGAGGCTGTTCATCTTTCAACTGACTGGTAATTTAAATGGACATCAACTAAGCAGAGTCTATCTTCACAGCTTAAAAGGTTTGAAATTGTCTCAACTTAATCATTGCAAAACAATAAAATGTTTATATCACAGATTTCTGATAATAATAAAAGTTAATGTACCAAGGAATTATTTTGGATTGTTCTGGTAAAACAGTTAAGTGATAATAATAATATGTTAAGTTTAATGTAGTAGGTATACACCGATCAGGCATAACATTATGACCACTAACAGGTGAAGTGAATAACACTGATTATCTCTTCATCACGGCACCTGTTAGTGGGTGGGATATATTAGGCAGCAAGTGAACATTTTGTCCTCAAAGTAGATGTGTTAGAAGCAGGAAAAATGGGCAAGCGTAAGGATTTGTTGGCAACAGTGGGCACATGAGCATCAGAACTGGACCGCGGAGCAATGGAAGAAGGTGGCCTGGTCTGATGAATCACTTTTTTTATACATCACGTGGATGGTCGGGTGTGTGTGCGTCGCTTACCTGGGGAACACATGGCACCAGGATGCACTATGGGAAGAAGGCAAGCCGATGGAGGCAGTGTGATGCTTTTGGCAATGTTCTGCTGGGAAACCTTGGGTCCTGTTACTTTGACACGTACCACCTACCTAACCATTGTTGAAGACCATGTACACCCTTTCAACGGTATTCCCAGGTGGCTGTGGCCTCTTTCAGTAGGATAATGCACCCTGTCACAAAGCAAAAATGGTTCAGGAATGGTTTGAGGAGCACAACGAGTTTGAGGTGTTGACTTGGCCTACAAATTCCCCAGATCTCAATCCAATCAAGCATCTGTGGGATGTGCTGAACAAACAAGTCTGATTCATGGAGGCCCCACCTCGCAACTTACAGGACTTAAAGGATCTGCTGCTAACATCTTGGTGCCAGATACCACAGCACACCTTCAAGGGTCTAGTGGAGTCCATGCCTCGACACATCAGGGCTGTTTAGGCAGCAAAAGAGGGACCAACACAATATTAGGAAGGTGGTCATAATGTTATGCCTGATCAGTGTATGTGGTATATGTTAAAGGTGTAGTAAGTGATTTCTGAGAAACACTGTTGATATTTGAAATCAACCCAAACAAACACACCCTCCCTTCATTGTTCTGCCCCCAAAATGCACAAACACGCAATGCGAGGGAATGTCTCTTTATCATAGCTGAAGCGAAGCAAAATAATGCTTTGTTTGTCATCTTCACTTTATTTTTTGCAAACGACAAGGAAGAACAAAAAATAGACAAGCTAGAGTTCAATGTTAGTCACCTGCACACCAGCTCCAGACAAACAATAACACTTAAGCAGAAACAACGCAACCTCGGCATCCGGACTATAAAGATTCAGAAAAGAATGAAACTGTCTCTTCTTCACTAAAATTGTCATGTTTTCTGCCAGCATTTGACATTTTTCCTCTCAAACGCTGAATTTACTGTTTATATACAATGCACTGTGTTTTTGTGGCTGTCTAAAGCATGTGAATATCAGGCACGCTATTGGTTATCCTATGCTAAGCATCTAGTCGTAACATTCTAACACCGCATCGTTTCACACTGTACAAGTTTGGCACCTCAAAAGCATAACTCTGGGTAAAAAGCGGTGCTAACCCCGCTTCTAAATTACAAGTGTGTGAAACGTTCCTTTACCCAGGGTTAAAGGGTTAGTTCACCCAAAAATGAAAATTCTGTCATTAATTGCTCACCCTCATGTCATTCCACACCCGTAAGACCTTCGTTCATATTCGGAACACAAATTAAGATCTTTTTGATGAAATCCGAGAGGTATATTACTCTTTCATGAACAGCAATTTAACCACCACCTTCAAGGTCCAGAAAGGTACTAAAGACATCGTCAAAATAGTCAACATGACTGCAGTGGTTCAACCTTAATGTTATGAAGTGATGAGAATACTTTTTGTGCACAAAAACAAAACAAAAATAATGACTTTATTCAACAATATCCTCTCTTCTGTGTCATTCTCGTACGCTGTTTACGTTCAGCTCTTCTAGGTTCTACGTCAGAATGGCTGCTCAGTACTGGCCGGCTCCTGCGTCAGCATCACACGCATGCTGCTCACGTGAAGAGCGTCAGCCAATACTGAGCCGCCGTTCTGACGTAGAACCTGGAAGCGCTAAAAAGTCGCTATTTTTGTTTTGTTTTTGCGCACAAAAAGTATTCTCATCACTTCATAACATTAAGTTTGAACCACTGCAGTCACGTCAACTTTTTTAACTATGTCTTTATTACCTTTATGGACCTTGAAAGTGGTAATTAAATTGCTGTCTATGGAAGAGTCATATACCTCTCAGATTTCATCAAGAATATCTTAATTTGTGTTCCGAAGATGAATGAAGGTCTTACGGGTTTGGAACGACATGAGAGTGAGAATTTATAAATGATAAATGGCAGAATTTTACATTTTTGGGTGAACTAACCCTTTAAAAGCGGTGTTTAGAATGACGCTAACCCGGGGTTAAGCACAGCATGAAAAGCCATTCTCGTTCTACAGCCTCTTCAAATCTCCCTCTTGCTCACTTTCTCTCCTCCCCTATCATGAGAGTATACGCCCCCTACTGCTGATTGGCTACAAGTGTGTTGTGGTGCTCGGTCTGATCAAATTTCATCAGCGTTTCTCAGAAATTGCTTACTGAACCTTTAACATACATAATATGATACAATATGTATGGAAGCCCATTTCTGCCACATAAGAAAAAAAAATCACGCTTTGGTAAATCATATTAATGACATAAAAGATTAAATGAGATTCTAAGTCATAATTATGAGATACAATTTTGAAATAAAAACTAAAAATTATGAAATACTAATTCATAGTCAGAAATTGACAAAAATTATGAAATTATGAGATAGGAAGTTGAAATTATGATATTAAAAAAATCATCTTCACTTTTCATGTGACATTTGATCTCATAATTCAAACTTAGTATGTCATAATTATGATTTAACAACGCTATATGTGCATACAATTCCATAATTGTTATATATGATATATTTATATATTTTTAAATTATGTATTGAGTTATGGACTGAGGACATGTGATTCCAAAGTTTAAATATTGCTATTGTCAAAACTAATGGCAGGTAAAATTTTGGGACATGTTTTGTCCAATGTCGCAAGAATCAGTGGAATGCATATAAAGTTTGCAGCTGTCTTTATCTGTTGACAGGGCTGTTGAAGTGTGAAACACGCTACCAAGAGTTCCCAAACATGTTATTTTCTGTTCACTTCATGTTGCATGTCGGGGAGGTTCTGTGTGGTCTCAAACTTACCGAGGACACTTCAGTGCAGGTTTGAAGGCTAGGTCAATTATATCAGAAAGGGAATGCTGAACAATTCACTGTATTGAAAACTCTATTTGATTGACAGTTCTCTGTGGAAGCACAGAAGCGTGGTGTTAACCAGGTCTTAAGGCAGTGCCTTCTTGGCTATCACTGTGTGCAAAACAATGGCACTCGGCTCTCTCAAGTGATCAAACAGCTTATGTTGCTGAGAGATAAACTTCAACAAGACAACTGGTGCGTGAAGTGTGTTTGTGAGGTACTTTCCACAGGTTTTTATGTTATGTAAGCAGCTTATATGTGAAACTGTTGGTTAAAATCCCAGTGTAACATCTTTTTTACCTCCTCTGTTCTCAGGGTCGACTGTGGGTTAGGGCTGATGATTCTGGGAGAGGCCGCCAAATCTAGCATGCTGTGCCTTCAGACCCTTATGAACCTTCACATGGTCCAAACACAAGAAAGCACTCAGGTGCATAAGAAAGCAGAGGGATGACAGAATGACTTTAAAAAATGGTTCAAACAAAAGTGATAATCAGAAAGCAATATGGGTTTAGAACAACATGATGGTGGGTCATTGACAAGAGTGTCCGAGATAATGACATAATTTCCTGTTTTATGATTTTATTTCACAAGATTTTCAAATATTAATATGCAGTGAAATTAGAAATGATAAACAGAAATTAAAAACACTCACAGTTTAGATATATTTTTGAATACATTTTTAGATTGGACTTAAAAAAACAGCATCATTGATTCTGGTGACATATTTGGAGAATGAGAATAACAGAACAGAAACAGAATCTTCTTATCTTTGTGTCATACTCAAAATGATTCTAAATAAATCTCTAATCATTTGATTCATTAATACTCATTTTGTGAAAGTATTTATTTATTTATTTGTATTTTGTTCATGCAGGAAATTACATCACAAAAAGCATCCTGGCCGTGGCAGTTGGAGCACATATATTGCTCCGTTTTGATTGACATTTGCCAGAACAGCTACTATGCTGAAATGAAGAAAACAGCCCTCATTGGGCAGTCAAACTCTTCTCCGTGCAGACGTTCTGGAGGACTTGTAACTTTGCTCAAACAATGTAAGTTCTTTAGACAGAAATATGCGTAATGGCTGTGTCCGAAAGCTTAAAAAATACTGCTTTCGGAGGCTACATTCCAAGGTAGGAAGGCATCAAGGCACATCTGAATCCAATGTTAGCTTCACTTCCTGTCTCCTGAGATACCTTCATCTGATGAATTTTTGAAGGCAGCAGAGATGTATCCTTCCATTACATAACAGCTTAGTTAAAAAAATAAAGATGGCGTCTGAAAGTTGATGGTCAGTTTGTGTGTAAATGTACGTTTTTGATCAACATTTTCCACTTTTTATGTCTTTTCTAGCAAGAAATTACTATTGTAGTAGTAATTCAATATTTGTTTAGTTATCACCAAAGCTCTCTCTATTTTGTTGTAGATCATTAAACCGTTACGCTGCCTCAGAGGTTTGAAATCAGTTTGGTGAGGTACCTTCATGCGCAAACGCTGCCTGCAAAGTCATAGCCTGATAAGGAAACAAGGAAACAAGTCAGCTGCCTAAGCTTTCGGACACAGCCAAAGTCTACACAAGACTAGAATCATACTCAGAACTAGAGGTAGCGGGCAATTATATAATAAAAGCCTCTGTGATAAAGTTTATATACAGTGGCTAACAAAAAATAGTGTCACATAAAATTAAGTTTCTTTGTTACACCTGTAAATTAAGTTAATTATTACACCTGTGGTTACTCTGCACTGCAGGACACGTGTTAACTTTATACATCCACTAAAAGTATTTGCAAAAAATGCCTGTCCAAATACTTTTTGGGGCTACTAGTTGGGCTACTATACCATCTATTATAAAGACAAGTAAAACAGACATCTGTGTTTGTAGCACACGAAGACAAATGGAGGCTGCGGTACAGTGTGGTTCAGGGTTTGGCACAGATCAGCCGGAGGATCACGCTTCCGGAGAGCCTGAGGAACACTGCCTGGTTAACACTACAGAAACATCTGAACCAGGAGACAGACCTCCGCATAATCAATGCTGTGAGAATCATTGAGGTACACCAGCTTCCTGCTGCTACAGAGTAAATACAGTCCAAATATTAACACACTACTCACAAATAGTGTTGGGAGTAACGCGTCACAAAAGTAATGCATTACAGAAACGTATTACTTTTTGCTGTAACACAGTAGGCATTATTAATCAATTTTCAGTAATATTTTACTCGGTCCATGTTCAGTAATGCTTGCGTTACAACACACTTTTAGCCCAAAATGTAATTGTTAAAAAAAAAAAAAAAAACAGCAAGACCGCGAGACCTTAAAGGATTAGTTCACTTCTGAATGAAAATTTCCTGATAATTTACTCACCCCCATGTCATCCAAGATGTCCATGTCCTTCTTTCTTCAGTCGAAAAGAAATTAAGGTTTTTGATGAAAACATTCCAGGATTTTTCTCCTTATAGTGGACTTCAATTGACCCCAAACGGTTGAAGGTCAAAATTACAGTTTCAGTGCAGCTTCAAAGGACTTTAAACGATACCAGACAAGGAATAAGGGTCTTATCTAGCGAAACGATCGGTCAGAACTGGCGCCGCGTTCGTTGAATAGGGAAGTAGGACATTCAGCATAAGCTTTTTGAAGAATACGGAATCGCGGTCTGGAGGAAGCACTTGTGATGCGATCATTTGTGTCTATAAAGCGTATACAGCTATAAATCCCAGACTGTAATTTTGACCTTCAACCGTTTGGGGCCAATTGAAGTCCACTATAATGACATGGACATCTTGGATGACATGGAGTTGAGTAAATTATCAGGAATTTTTTATTAGAAAGTGGACTTTAACGAATGAAACATGCCGCAAGTAAGTTCTATTACCTGTTCATGGTCAGTCAATAGCTGTGTGTGGTGTCCAAGTTTGTAAATAAAGACTAAATGACAGCTTCTGATATATTTGTTTACCAATTTATTTCATTCATCTCCCTCTCGCTGGTGTAACTTTGTATTGTTTGACGTAGTCCAGTGAAGGCGTGTTTAGGGCGGGTTTTACAGGAGGGCCGCGAGGCTAATGGAACCGTGGAACAGTGGAAACGCGGCATGATTTCGGCCTCTGTGCTCGCGCTGGCCAGTGGAAAAGCGGCTAATGGGTGAAGATGGCAGAAGAAGACATTCGCGAGATGGACGCATGCGCATTACTTCGAGTTTGTCAAATAATCACTTTACCTCTACCATACTTTTAACAGACTTGGATCGTTTGTGATTCTGTCTGTCATCCTTTCTTGCATTGTCTTGAGCCTTCACTTTGCCAAATATAAGCTATATTGTTAGTAGCCGGGATAGCCCACAGTCATTATGCTACATCATATCGCCCTCTACTGGATGTAAAATGCTCTGCAGTACATTTTGTCATTTTAGAATGTCAAGTTCTACTTCTGTAGTTATTTTGGTGAAAGTAACTCAAAAGTAATACAGGAGTAATGTAACGCATTACAATTCTGAGACAGTAATATTGTAAGGTAAAGAATTACTTTTAAATAACAGTAACAAGTAATCTATAATGTATTACAGTTTGGAAGTAACTTGCACAACACTGCTCACAACTGAAGAAAAAACAAATGCCCTTATTTGCTTAAACTGGCCTGTTAATTAACTCTTATGTCTTTTCACTAGGCTTTTCTTGTTTAGAATAATTTCCTTCTACTTAAGAGGGATTTATATTTCTGAAGTCGGCAAACATTATTTACGAGCAGTGTTGGGGTAATGCATTACAAGTAACACGAATTACATAATCAGATTACTTTTTTCAAGTAACTAGTAAAGTATCGCATTACTTTTAAATTTACAGCAAAATATCTGAGTTACTTTTATCGACTGACACCTCTCCTGTCCACATGTTGAGAGAAATCAGGAGTAAGTGTAGAGCCATTATGTGCGCTGTGTAAACATGATGGTTATTGTAGTTTTACACTAAATGTGAGCATGGGGAAAAGTAACGCAACGCTTTATTTTCCATAAAAAGAAACTAACTAACCCTATTAGTTCTCTTTCGAAGTGAAACTCAACACTGTGTCGATAAGTTGATGCTATGGGAATGCTTTTTGTGAACTGGTGTCTGAAGCAGTTGTGCAAAATCCCAGTCTTGTTTGGCTACTGCAGTCAGGTGACGTCATAGGCGTGCCGACAGACTATATAAGGGGCACCTAGAGAACACGTCATAAGCTTCATTGTCTTAAGAAAACTGTTTTTTTGTTTGTGTGTGTGTGTGCTGTAAATCTGTGAAAGAAACTAAAAAAAAAATGAGTGCAGGCAGATTTAGAAAGTGTGCAGTGTGCACCTCTGTGTTATCACTATACCACACCAAATCGCGTGTGTCGTTTGCTTGGGAGCGGAGCACACACGGTCAGCCCTTGAATGCTCCGCACCCGCCTGACCTCTTGTCAGGTAGCCAGGCGACCTCACCTCATGGCTCAGGACAAGCGTGACATCTACAGTCATGGGGCTCGCAGGTGGATCTGGCTGAGGAGCTTTGGACGGGTCTTTCCCTATACCAATTCTCTCACCAGTTCCAATGTTCTCAGGCCAAATCCGGATTCAGTCTTCTTACACTGATTTGTGTGATCCATCGTACTTTCCGACTGGAGTGTGAACACCCTCCAAGCTCCAGCCCGCAATGTGTCCAACTGGAGTGTCAACGCCCTAAAACCTTCAGCCCACACTGAACCCGACTGGAGTGTGGACACTCTACAAATTCCAGGCAACACCACGTCCTTATTCCATCCATGCTCAGGTATGAAGCAGTCTTTAATTACCACCCAAAATATAGTATAAACCCCACCTTTATGGTTTAATACGGTTTATACTTTATATTAATTTTTATATGCACTGATATGAT
This sequence comes from Ctenopharyngodon idella, assembly GCF_019924925.1. Lineage (NCBI taxonomy): Eukaryota > Metazoa > Chordata > Actinopteri > Cypriniformes > Xenocyprididae > Ctenopharyngodon > Ctenopharyngodon idella. The sequence continues at coordinate 8,756,661 of NC_067224.1, read as the reverse complement.
TAATAATATTAATTAGAACTCTATGTAAAACAAACAAAAAAAAAAAAACATATTTAGTCAGTTTGTTTTACTTCTAATAAAATATTCTAATTAATTTCAATTAATTTGAGCTCATAAAATGGTACAGTATGTGTATTTATATAAGATGAAGAAAATGTTTAATATAGTTTTAGATGGATCATGTTAGTCTGTCATTGCTTGACATTTTATGTCAAATAACCTTATCTATCTTTTATAGACATCTTTTCCTGTTATGAAGTCGGCAATATACTGGTCAAGGGAGATTTGGAGCCGTCTACGAAAGGTGGCATGTGAAGGATGGCCTTAAGGTTTCATTTTTTATTTATTTATTTTTACAATACTGAGCTAGTAATTTCTTATCTTCAGCCTTTTGATAGCTGTTGCAAGTCCTCCTAGTGTATCTTATGTCCACTCTTTTAGAGAAATCGACCTCTTTAAACTGTCAAATGGACCAAATACTCTACATGTTTTTATATTCATACTTGGAATTTATACAAAAATTTGCATGTCTGTTCAGGATTAATGATAGGAATGATATGACCTCTACACATGTTAATTTTACATAGTTCTTACACAAATTGCTGTTATTTCTTTTGTTTGGTTAGGTGGCAGTGAAAATTTGGAGAACCACCTCCGTCTAACTATAAAAATTGTTTTTCTTGTAGCCCTGGTCTCCCGAATCTCTTCCATTGGAGGTCGCTCTTTTAATTCTCGCAAATAAAGGCCCCAGAGTTCCCCAGATAATCCAGCTGCTAGACTGGTTCCAGGTTCTTCATCAGAACAGCGACTTATTATTGGCCGGTTCTTGCGTCAGCATCACACGCACGTGTCGTGCTGCTCACGTGTACATCAGCGGAAGCCCTACAACGTCTACAACGTAAGCAGCGTAGGAGAATGACAGAGAAGAAATTGATGAATAAAGTCATTATTTTTGTTTTGTTTTTGCGCACAAAAAGTATTCTCGTCGCTTCATAAAATTAAGGTTGAACCACTGGGACGTCACATGGACTATTTTAACAATGTCTTTACTACCTTTCTGGACCTTGAAAGCAGTAATTAAATTGCTGTCTATGGAGGGGTCAGAGAGCTCTCGGATTTTATCAAAAATATCTTAATTTGTGTTCCGAAGATGAATGAAGGTTTTATGGGTTTGGAACAACATGAGGGTGAGTACTTAATGACAGAATTTTCATTTTTGGGTGAACTAAATCATACAAAAGAGAATTAGATAATAAAACATGGCAGGATAGATAATGCAGGATTTTTTCACATTTCTAACCTGCAGTTGTGTCTTACAGTTTAAAAAAGAGAAGGTATGAAGTTTAAGGTAATAATGCCTATCTTTCTGCACAGAGTGCTGCCAATTGAGCTGCTCTTGCCTGCAGCGGTGAGCCAACACAGCAACTCGATTTGGGCAAGATTCTTCTACAAGAATGGTTTAAGATACTGGACTAAAAATATTTTGAAGATATATTACACAGCAAAAAAAAAAAAATTTCATGTCATTATACTGTGTGTTTGGCGCACAAGACAAAAAAAAAAAAAAAATCATATTTTAATTGTGTGTCTTCTGAGGACATCATGATTCAATTTGTCTGTTGTAAAAAATGGGAGGAAGTTGCCAAGTTAAAGATTTTTTGTTTCAGATCACAGATGTGAGAATAGCTGAAAATAGTTGCCATGCTCCCTGTCAAAGCCAGCCAGTTCTTGTCATGGATCTAGTCAGCACTGAGATTGGCTAGGTCAGGTTCACCAGATGTTGACTAACAGCTCCCTGTCTCAGTCCATCCATGTAAACTCAATAACTACTATGTACTAACATTTAAATTAGTCTTTTGATACAATGCACTTATTTTGTACATACATGTTTTTACACTGTACTATGTATGAATCTACGTATATGTGTATAAATAAAACAAAAAATAACGGTTGTGTTCTTTTAAACCTGAATAACTCAAAATGTAATGTAGTCTGTTTTCTTGTTTATTTAATACTTCTATGCAGAAGCACTAAGAAGTTCTCTAATGTGACAAATTATTTTAAACAAAACCTCATTCAGAGATTTTTAGACAAAATACGCTTATTGATTTGTCCTAATTATATTACGATAACAACAGTAGCTTGTTTTAAATGTAAATAAATTTAAACAAATGTATTGTTCTTTCTCTAAATGATGCATGTAGAGTTTTTTAACAAAATGCACAGATCAGATTTTTCTGTCCTGCCTGTTTACATTCACTTTCGATACAACTGAGCATGTTTACATTAATGACCCGCCAATATGCACCAAGATGTCTGTTAGCACCATGGGCGACATTATTAAGGGAGCATAAGCACTTAGGCCCGGTTTCACAGACAGGGCTTATACTAAGGCTGGATTAGGCCTTAGTTCAATTAGGGTATTTAAGTAACTTTTACGGACATAACCTTGAAAAAAACATTACTGCTGTGCATCTTGAGACAAAAAAATTACACTGACATATTTTAAGATACATCAATATAAGTTGCTTTCAGTTAAAACAGCTCAAACATGCATTTTAGTCTAGGACTAGCTTAAGCTGAAATTTTCGGGTATTTTGGATGTTTTGATTAACCTACTTTTGCGAACCAGTCATAGGTTTCTCATCCAATCGGAACCAAACCAGTGCAGAAAGATTCTCTGGAGTATGAATATCAAAAGTTATCAAAAAAAAAAAAGTTGAATTTTTTTTATTCACAATCACCTCAACACCTCAGTTCTTTTACAAAATGAAACACTTCATTCAAAACTTTACATTAATTTAACAAAACCCAACTTTGACACCGTATGGAACACACATGGTTCATACATTCTGATTCTGTTTGATTCATTTACACTTGTAACTTTTATACTTTTCTAATGATATAGTCTGGGTTTGATTTTTTTTTTCAGAGATATTGTTAGAGTATAGTACATGAATATATTGACACACACACACACACACTCAAGACCAGTACTGCACATTGATGAAAATATTTATTTCTCACCACATTGTAAAACCATTCTATACATCCATGCCTTTCCAAAGGTTGCATTTTGCACTGAAAATCAGAACATATTCTAAATACAATATATTACACTAACAAAAACATTTGTGGAGACAAAACAAAAGCATGTATTTAAATAAATAAATAAAATTAAAAAAAACGAAAAAACACCTAAGCATCATCTCTTCGCCTAGCTGGATTCTGGCCATAGCGTTTCATCCACATCACAGGTGATGTCCTCTCCTGTGATGAAAAAAACCCCTCCTCAATGGGTTTAAGGAAGGGACAGTATGGTGGGAGGTATTGGAGTGAAAATTGTGGACATTAATGAAACCAGTTTTGGACCAGAGCAGATAGGTGGAAATTTATATTGTCCCATATGACAATGCATCTCATCTGCTCTGCATCCATTTGGTCTTCTGCTGTGACGATTTTGTGTAGTCTTTCTAAAATGTGAATATGTGGGCCATGTTGTAAGGGCCTAAGTTGGCATGCTGGTGGAGGACGCCATTCTGCGTTATTGCAACATACATTGTGATGTTACCACCACGTTGTCCCGGGACATTCAAAATAGCTCTGTGGCCAATGATGTTTCTCCCTCTCCCTCTTACTGCAACATTGCCTTCCATTTTGTTGAAGACACATAAACTCACCTTTTGCCTTTTTATAGTACTTGCACCTGATTTTTGAGTTTACAGTTAAGCACCTAAGTGTCTGCACACCTGACGGCCATGATTGATCAATTGGTTTATGGGGTGGTATTTTGGAAAGCAGTGTCTTGAAATGGCAAATAAGTTACATTATGCATATACTGAGAATATGCTTAAAGTAGTGCAGTTCTGGGCTAAGGTTTTGCTCCTTGAGTGTAGATTTCCAGTAACTGTGTGTTTTTTTTATTTTTTTTATTTTAGTGTGTAAGCAATCGTAAAAAACTGTAATGTTATGAAGCGAAGAGAATACTTTTTGTGTGCAAAAACAAAACAAAAAAATAACGACTTTATTTAACAATTTGAACTGTTGTCATTCGCAGTTGACGTAGTGATCAGGCTTCCGTGTTTACATCTGAACGCTGGCTCAGTATTGGCCGACGCTGTACACGTGAGCAGCACAACGCGTGCATGTGATGCTGACGCAGGAGCCGGACAATAATGAGTCGGCTTTCGGACTCTGCTTGCCACAAGCATGTTTTCGGGAGGTGCTGGATGACTATTTGTACGTGTTCCTCTTGCCAGGAAGGGACAGGACTACATTAGCTTAGTACATCAGTTATGTTTTCTGGCTGAATGGTTCGATTTCATTGTGGATTCATTGTGCATCCCCAAGTGCAATTGTCTACTCCAGTCCTCCCCAGGTTAGCGCCCAGAGCCCATTCCGCCTCTTGCCATGCCCACAACAGACCATCAGCCAGAGCCCACTGAAAACTCAGAGAGTGAGCCCGCCATGAACCTAGAACCAGAGCAACTGCCAGAGGCCAATTTTGTAAAATGCCCTTGTGGAGCCTGATCAGGTATGTGAGCTGGCACCAACGTCTGTCACTGTGGCATATTAGTGGAGTTCAAGGGTATGGATTGGAGCCCGCCCACACTCCCGTTGCTAAGGTACATTCACTAAGCTCGGTCCCCAATAGTAATTGATGTTCTGGATGTCATGTTTCAAGGTCTGCAGTCTCCGCTGATCCCGTCCAGTCTCCATCGGCATTGGTTCTGCCCAGCTCCAAGTGTCCTTTGTCACGGATGGTCCCGCCCAGCCTCCCTCTCACTTCTCCTCTGCCAAAACCATCCAGTTCCTCTGCCCTGTCTCCACTGGGTGCCTTCAGCTTCTCAGCTCCTCCTTCAGTGGTTCCCTCTCCCAGCTGTTTGGATCTGCCTTGAGTTTCCTGGTCGTCATCTCCGCCTTGGTCTGTGGATTCCTCAGCTCCTCTTCGAGCCTCCGAGCCCCAGACTCCACCTCGGCCCTCTTACCCATTGGCTCCACACTCTCTTGGCTCCACCATGGTCCGTCATCCCTCATGCTCTGCTGGGCTCCCTCATCCCTCTGGCTCCACCTTGATCAATCTTCGCTCCAGCTCCGCTTCAGACTTCCGGACTCCAGCTTCGCCTCGACTCTACACTCCTCCGACTCCACTGGCTCCTTCACTCTGGTTCCGCCTTCCAGGAGGGGGATTTACTGTCATGGTCATGCTCTGTTTTAAGGACTTTTAGTTTTTCACCTTGTTTTCCTGTTTTCTTTGTTCCTGCTCTTCATTTGTTTCCATAAGCAACCATTGTGTTCATTTGTGTCTAGTTTAGCTCCATTGTTTGGTCTATGTATTTAAACCGTCTGTTCAGTTGAGTTCTTTGTCTGGGTGTCTTCAAGATTAAGGTTGGTTTGTGTTACTCCTGTGTAGTTCTTCTGTGCCTTCTTATGCCATAGTGTTTTGTTTGTTTAGTTTAATAAAGATTGCTGCAAAAGGATCCTCTATTCACTTTATTGTGGAACCAACTCATGACGCTAGTGTCTTTATCAATTTTGTTTTGATCAATTTAATGCATCCTTGCTAAATTAAGGTATTAATTTCTTTCAAAAAAAAAAAAAAAAAAAAACTAACCCCAAACATTTGAACTGTAGTATATTCTGTAAAAGTAGTATGTTTTTCTGGCGTAAACTAAAAGCTACACTGCCCGTCCAAAAAAAGGTCGCTGTTTGGATTTTAATAGGCAAATACTTAAAGGGGACCTACTATGCCCCCTTTTACAAGATGTAAAATAAGTCTCTGATGTCCCCAGAGTGTGTATGTGAAGTTTTAGCTCAAAATACCCCACAGATAATTTTTTATAGCATGTTAAAATTGCCACTTTTTGGGGGTGAGCAAAAACGCGCCGTTTCAGCGTGTGCCCTTTAAATGCAAATGAGCTTCTGCGCTCTGCCTAAGAGGGCGGAGCTTCAAGAGCTCATTCTCCGGTGTCAGGAGTCAGTCAGGACACACTATAATGTCAGAAACTGCGAATATATGCTGCATGGAGATAGAACAGATATGGTTTAGTTTAATTACGGTTATAACTTACATTGTCTTCTTGTTTTTATCCACTATATTACTACAAGCCTGTTTACCGATGAGTTTTATAACGTTTATTGTACTTCACACAAAATATGAAGCATCCGTTGTCACTCTAGAAAATCACTGTAAGAGCTTAATAAAACACAGTGCAAGTGTGCATTAAAACATTTTCCATAAACTCTCTCTCTCCCTTGCATTATCATCAACATACTGTACATAGCGAAGTACACAGAAACACTCGTTACAACTAACAGTAAACAAATATATAAAGACCTTATGCCTTTTCGGGTGGTGCTTAATAAACTGGTAAACTTTATATCCGTAAATCAACTCCAATGAACTGTATTAAAGTGCTCTCACCTTCATTACTGCCGTATCCAGTATCACTCTGGAGGCTGTAAGCTGGATCACGAACAGTTTGTACTGATCTATCTTTGAGTAACAACTTTTTAGCACAACCTCTGTTTTGTATTGTCCCTTTGTATTGACATTCATTCGCACAGACATAAACACATTTCAGTAGAGTTGAGGGAGCATTTTCATCGAAAACAAAATTAATCCACCTCGTCTTCAGCGGCTCAAATTTCGGGAGTAAATGGAGAGAGCTATGTGGATTAATCCATCCAGCTACAGAACACTTAAAATGCTTGGGAGAGATTCTCGTCAGTGCAGCAATGACGGACTGTGTACAACTCGCTGTGAACTCGCTCAGGGCGGTTCTATGTTAAATCGGCAGCGTCTGTCAAAATTCGTGGGCGAGGCCTGTGGCTAATGTGACGTCACACTGCCAGGAACCTACAAATGGCTTGTTCTGAGACACTGCTTATGATTTATGGGGATTAAAAAAAAAATTGGATTTTTATCACTATAGGGTGGTTGTGTACACACACTGTCAACACACATTTATGTCCAAACACCATGCAAAAGTGAATTTTGCATAATAGGTCGCCTTTAAGAGTCTATGAATGGATCATTATTACAGTGATTATTATTTTTCTAGCATGTTATATGTTTGGCAATGGTTCTTTTAACCCTAAAAGATGGCATGTGTAGCTTTTCATTTCTTAAACAACCATGTATCATGGCCATATTCCAGGAAGACAATGTCAAGATTCATCAGGCTCAAATTGTGAAAGAATTGTTGGGAGGGAGCATGAAGAATCATTTTCACACATGAATTGGCACTGACCTTCACCTCAGTAAGTTTTTGGGATGTGCTGGAGGAGACTTAGAATTGTCAATACAAGATCTTGACCAAAAAATGATGCACCTCTCGATGGAAATAAATGTGATGTTTTTCCATCAAGAGGTGCATCAATTTTTGGTCAATATCTTGTATTGACAATGCAAGATGTGAGCACACTGTAAAGTCAAGTCAAGTCATCTTCATTTATATAGCGCTTTTCACAATACAGATTGTTTCAAAGCAGCTTCACAGTGAAAATAGAAAAATTAATTGACAGAGATTGTTTTGGCTTTACAGCAGCTAGACTAGATAGTTTAGTTGACACTTCAGGGCTGCGTTTTCGTCGTGTCTAGGCACAAGTCCTTCATCTCAACTGGATACGGCCTGGATCTGGCAGACTATGGCAAACCTCGAGATAAACAGAGAGAGACTAATATTAGCGTAGACGCCATTCTTCTTATGATGTAGCAAGTACATCAGGTGTTATGGAAAGTGTTCCTGGTTCCGGCTGACCTAAATAATGCAGCTTAACAATTTACATGATTTGAATTATAGAAGTAGATAATGTGTTATGTGTATGCCAGGTTAAAGAGATGTGTTTTTATTCTAGATTTAAACTGACGAAGTGTGTCTGCTTCCCGAACAATGCTAGGAAGACTGTTCCAAAGTTTAGGTGCCAAAAAGGAAAAGGATCTACCGCCTGCGGTTGATTTTAATATTCTAGGTATTATCAACTGGCCTGAATTCTGAGATCGCAATAGACGTGAAGGACTATAATGCTTTAAGAGCTCGTTCAGGTAAAGCTAAACCATTTAGTGCTTTGTAAATAATTAGCAAGATTTTAAAATCTATACGATGTTTAATAGGGAGCCAATACAGTGTTGACAGAACCAGGCTAATATGGTCATACTTCCTGGTTCTAGTAAGAACTCTAGCTGCTGCGTTTTGTACCAGCTGTAGTTTGTTTATCAGATGAGCAGGGCAACCACCCAGTAGAGCTTTACAGTAATCTAGCCTTGAGGTCATGAACGCATGAACTAACTGTTCCGCATTTGTCATTGAGAGCATATGTAGTTTAGATATATTTTTAAGATGGAAGAATGCGGTTTTACAGATGCTAGAAATGTGGCTTTCAAATGAAAGATTGGTATCAAAGAGCACATCCAGGTTCCTAACTGACGACAAAGACTTAACAGAGCAGCCATTAAGTGTTAGACAGTATTCTAGGTTATTATGTGCAGAAGTTTTTGGTCCAATAATTAGAATCTCTATTTTTTTGTAGTAGGAAATTACTAGTCATCCAGTTTTTTATATCAACTATGCAAAAATGTAAAGTCTACTCCAGCACATCCCTAAGACTTCCAATAAAATTAAGGTCTGGACTCAGAGGTGCCAATTCATGTGTGAAAACGATTCTTCATGCTCTCTGAACCATTCTTTCACAATTTTAATCCTGGTGAATCTTGACATTGTCATCCTGGAATATGGCCATGATGTGTCTTCCTACATGGTTGTTTAAGAAATGAAAAGCACTCCATCTTTAAGGGTTAAAAGAACCGTTGCCAAACATGTAACATGCTAGAAACATAATAATCACTGTAATAATGATCCATTCATAGATTATTAAGTATTTGCCAATTAAAATCCAAACAGCAACTTTTTTTTTTTTTGGGCCAGGCAGTGTATTTGAAAGAAAGAATATTGTGTTGTCCCACCCCAACTTTGTTTCAGTAGGAAATACATCAGTATAGGAAAGTCTGTTGTGTTTGTGTTCATTTCATGAGGTCTTTACAGTGCTATCTACAAACAAACGAAAGAAAGCAGTTGTGTTTTGTTAAATTTCACTGTAATCCAGCTGAATAATGCATGAAGCTTTTGTACATTCAGTCCAAATTTTAAGAATTATATTGTGCCCAGCACTGAAATGCATGATAATAGAGAGTTCTTGAGGCATCAGAAAGCAAAGTATGTCTGAATATAAACAAAATGCTAAGCACTTTGTGGGCTTTAAACATTCATCTGGTGCGATACTGCATTAAACTCTTGACACGATGAAAACAGACGAGTCAAGAACAGAATCTTAATTCAAACCTTTACATGATCAATAGAACCTGCAGTTTCTCACTGTTATTATCTCCTTTCCAGGCTGATAAAAGGCTCCTGAAGAACCACAGAGAGAGGATGAGAAGTTCACACACAGTTGATGTGTGTGTATGTGCACAGGGTAAGCGGATCACTGGGCGGCTGGCACACACTCTTTCCCAGATCTGGCCTCCAGTTCAGCTCACTACTCATTCTGCAAACCACCGGCACAGAATAAAAACCACCAAAACCAGGAAAGAGGCAGTTTCCACAGCCAGGGCTGGAGAAGGATGCCCTGAACCACATCAGACTATTACTAAAGATGATCACAAGACACCAAGGTTAGTGGCTTTTCTTCTAAAAATTGCAGCTGTTACACTAACATAAAAGCACTATTTTTTTTTTTTTTTTTTTTTTTTCTGACATGGCATGGCATAGCAATATCCTAGTAAAATGCATGTTAATAAGCAACTAGTTAATAGTGAGAATTTGACCCTAAACTTATGGTTCAAAAGATTTTTGTTGTTGTAAGACATTAATTTTTATTCAGCAAAGAAGCACTAAACTATAGAGCCTCTAAAGGGACAAGGTGAAGGAAAAAAATGAGATGAGATGGGTGAAAAATAATAAGTCAATGAGAGAATGCAAAAGCATTGATTTATTATTTTTCCTCCCATCTCATCTAATTTAATTTTTCCACCACCATGTCGCTTTAGGGGCTCCATACTAGACTAGAGCAAAAGTGACAGTAAATACAATGTTACAAAAGTTCTTTTGAGCTTTTTATTCATCAAAGAATCCTGAAAAAAAAATTGATGTTTTCAACATTGGTAATGATGTTTTTTGATCAGCAAATCATTCATATTAGAATGATTTCTGAAGGATCATGTGACACTGAAGACTGAGTAATGATGCTGAAAATTCAGACTTGCCATCACAGGAAAAAATACATTTTAAAATATATTAAAATTGACTGTAGTGATATGACTTGTAGTGATATTTCACAATATTACTCTTTTTACTGTAATTTTGATCAAATAAATTCACCATTGGTGAGCAAGAGACTTATTTCAAAAACATTAGAAATCTTGCAGACTCCAAACTTTGATCTCATTTGCTTTTGTTAAATTGTATTATGTATCATTATACCAGCCATTGGCCACTCTGCTCTCTCTATATTATTATTACATTGGCCATTAAAAAAACTCATATGACCATTTAATGTTTCAGTACCATGTTATACTTCAAAATACCACAATATTACCATCTAATCCCATCACTGTGTCATGGTATCTCTACAGTACTTCATTTCATCTTTTTCATTTCAAATATGTGGCAAATTTGATCAGACAGGGCAAACATGGAGTTTCTCATCTGGACCTGAGAACCAGGACTGATATTGATCTGATTAAAGTTGTGGAAGATCAAGTGAGTACTGCATTCCCTTTGATTCAGTGAAGTAATCCATCAGCCGGTCAGAACTTAAGCATTCTTAACTCAGTTTATATCAGTATTTAGATATTTAGAGGTACAGTAGTTGTTTGTTAATGGGACCCAAGGAGCTCTAGACTGGGAAGTTTGAGAAATATGTGCAGAGAATTGCTAATAATCTATTCTAACACTTTCCAAATTTTTTAGTGGCAGAGGGAATTGAAAATAATGTTGGAAAAAGAGGAAGAGATTGAAAAGACAGTGCTGGAAAAAAGAAAGCAAGAGGACGAGGAGAAGGTAATGAAGAAACGCATGGAAAAGGTCAAAAAGAACACAAAACCTTACGAGTTACCATGAACCAATATATGATTTTACCTTTAAGTCTATAAAGCACTGAGAAATAGTGACAAACACATCCTTAAAACTGAAACAAATAAAAGACTGAACAATTTTTATTTTTCTGTAACATTCCTTTCAAATGACAGACAGACAGAGACAGGCAGACATTCGTTGGCTAAAATTGTAAATGGCAACACTGGTAAAAAGATGCATACTCTTCAGATAGTCACCACACTGTTCAAGATTAAAAATAGAGGAATATTCTCACAGGGTCGGAAAGCATTGGCCTGCTTTCATTATCCTGATTGACTACAGTCACAGACCAATTTGGTCATACAAGTGTGAATTAAGCAGCTAGTTGGAATACAGTGATCACAGCACTTCTGACTGACCAACAGAACGACACACCAGTCAATATTTTCATAAAAGGAAAAAGAAAAACATGCTGAATCAACAAAAAAAAATCACAGTAGCAAGTCAACAAATGATCATCTTTCACACTCAAGACAAGCGGCCAACTCTTATTGCCAGCCTGAAACAAAACACCCCAAAAAAGATACCCAGAGTATAAGACAGAAAATGGACTCCCTTTAAGAATAAACATCACAGAATGAAGGAAAATGCATTTGTGAAAAACATTCATATCATATATCACAATGTGTGGCAAATCTACATATCAGAAAGAGCTTTAAGAACTTTGCCAGGTAAAATTGGAGAATTACTGGCAGGCAATTTCTGACTACAGGAAGTCTGTGATTTAAGGTCTAGAAAAATAGATCATTGTTGCATAAGACAAAAATGTACATTTGCATAGTTTGATTGTATAATAAATCGAGCTTTTCCATTTTTAAACTTCAACACAATCACATGAAGTTTATAATCCATAGTAACCATGACACCATTTTATGATCAAGCACCCCTTCCAACTCAACCATTGCAAGAATTTATATTATTTATGCATGTTTATATTCATATAGCCTAATATATTAAATAAAAAAAAAAAAATATTCTCTGATAATTATCATCTCTGGGAACAATGGAATTAAATCTTCAATACACATACTTTAGTACAAGACACCCACCCACCTTTGGTCAATTTATGTTGCTACTGAACCTATTTACAATCCTTCAGACTGAATAAAATAGACAAATTAAGAAAAAAGGGTGACCAATATATACTATCTATATATTTAGAAAAAACAAATCACTTAAGAAAGATAAGACACAACATCTGAGGCTTCTAAATTTTAAGTCACATTAAATGACCCATTTCAATGAATGTGATAAACACACGTAACTTGCAGTCATTTGCATTGATAGAAATTATCAAGGGACATTTAAAGGTGCAGCATGTAAGAATTCTAGAGGTCGCTAAAGGCCTATTCAAAACAAAGGCGTAGCTTAATGACGCCAAGTTTGAGCGCGGAATCTTGGGACATGTGGTCTTCACCTCAATGGACGGTGCAAAAGAATAGGGATAGGACTCTGAAAGAAATCATGTTCATGGATGCGATTATTAACGTTATTGTAGTATGAAGCAGAGCAGGACCGAGTGTTGTGGGATCTGAACGAGGACGCTGGAGCGATTGTGCAACACGCCTCACGAGCAGCAGAACTTTTATTATGCCACAGTCGCCGGCGCCGCTTCCGCTTTTCCGGTCATGAGTATGAGGTAACAGCAGCTCTGTTTATCATATTAGATACATTTGAGTATGTTGAAAATGATGTTATAACGTTACTCTGTGCGTTCGCTCGGTGGCTGCTGTGAGACACTTCTTGCACACTGCAGTAAGATGGGCATCGATTTTAGAATATCATATTAAATGCTGGATGGCTTGTGTTGATAAATGGAATGCAATTAATTTTAAAACGTATTGTGTGATGGAGAAAATGCTGTGTTACTGTTACTAAAAATAAAGCTGCATCTGATTATGCTATGTTAGCTACTTGACAAAATAGTGTTTTTCTCTGAGGCATGGTAAAGCATGGTACTCGCAAAAAATCAAGAAAATTAGATTTAAACAATAAGACTAAACGTGTTGAGCTATATAACAATAATTAGTTTTCTGTCTATAAATATATCAAAACAGTTGTTCCCTTGTCTATTAAAACGTGTAATATATTCTTTGGTGTTTCCATGGTTTCTACAAAATAAAACCGGAAACCGAGGCAGACCGAGGGTTAACGCAGGTATGACGCCATTGACAAGCAACTAGAGGTTTGCATTCCCGCGGAAACCGCGGGACCCGATAAGATTTCTTGCTGCGCGGGATTAAATTTTGAATGAAAGGCGGATTGCGGTCGGTAACTATAGTGTACTTCAGGCGGGAGCAGGCGGTCTGACAATAACCCGGTCGCTCCCGAGATGCTTTGACATCAGCGCATCTGTGCTTGAACTTGAAGTGAACAAAACTTTCTGCAGTGGTGGCGTTCACACTGTCCCCAGTTCCCTGTCCTGAGAAAACTGGCAAGATATGTTCTTTGCATTAGAGGTCTGCACGACTGCATCAGAGAACATTCAACCTTTGTGATCGGATTTTAGAAGAGAGACGTTCTGAAACAGTCGTCAGTCAGCGTCATTCTGTTCTTGCGTGGATGTTAAAAAATATTTCAGTTTTCGTTTATGTAATTTTGGCTTAGCCTATAGTTTTGAGGGACATGTTGTAGGCTATTTAATTTAGCCTATTTTTTCTAAGTGATATTTAGCCTATTATTCTTTGGACATTTTTTCTCTGACATTTTTAGGGTGTTGACAGCATCATAAGACAAATAACACATAAAAATCTTGTATATGCTATGCAACATTTTATATTTGTTATCCCCAATCACTCTCTTTCTTTAGTTTAAAGTTTAAACGCGAGATTCTGGAAACGATCTAAATTTAGCGGGACCCATCGGGTTGGGAAGAAAATCACTATATGCGGATAGCAGGTGAACACAGAGTAAATTTTAGGCGGGAGCGGGTGCGTGCAGAATAGAACCTTGCGGGAGCGGGATGAAAAAAACAGTCCCGCACAGACCTCTACAAGCGTAGAGGGATAACATTTGGGATATTGTAAGTACTCAAGTGAACAAAATATATAACACTGGCCTAGTGGATTTTGGATATTTTACTGCAAAAATCTTACATGTTGCACCTTTAAAGAAAAATACGATGCCATATTACGATTTGCATACCTTTTCACAAATGTTTGATTGTGAAGATATGTTGTTTTTTAAAGACTGCAAAATTAAAACTGTCTGTCATTAATGTTTTCTATGTTAGAATTAACAGCGAATGATAAAAATGATGTTCAGTTTTAAAATTGCTCATTTTATCACATCCATTAAGAAAGACACCACCCTGTGAGACTAAGGCACAATTCAGAGTAAAAACTTTGGGATGGAAAAATAAAATTAAAATAAAAGAAAAGAAAAGGAAAAAAAAAAAATAAAAAATAAAAAATAAAATTCAGGTAAGAATCCAAATAAGATAAAATAAAATAAATAAAATAAAAATGAATAAATAAAATAAACAGGAAAAAAAAAAATACAATTCACGTAAGAATCCAATTAATTTTCTATATTAAATTGGGAATAGTGAGGAAATAAAATAAAATAAAATAAAAAGGAAAAAATAAAATAGAATAAAATAAAAAGGGAAAAAAAATAAAAAGGAAAAAATACAATTCAGGTAAGAATCCAATTCATTTTCTATATTAAACTGGGAATTGTAAGGATAAATTGAACAGGGCACAAGCCCTCTGATCAAACAGAAGCTTTTCTCTTCATCAAGCAACAGAGGCAAGAAAAATGTTTCTTACACCATCCCCACTGCAGCAACACTTTAAAATGGTACAACTTGTACGTTCCCAGTGAAAAACGTCAACTCTCAGCACAGTGAATCACACATAAGAAGGGTCACGTTATATTAAAATAACCTGAGAGAGCTGGTTGGGAATTCTTGGAGATTTCATATTGCACTTTGCTATGAAGCTTAAGGTTTATATTGACAATAATTTGACGAGTCCTCGGCTGAAGGCAACAACCTTACGGCTCTCGAGTAGGTGAGCCAATGTGACTGCAGCTCAGCTCAACTGCAGGCGGTAAGTCCTGATTTCCATGGGTTTAAGGCTGATCTCCTGCGGGTTGGCTTCACTACTGTATGTGTGCATCAGAGACAGTGAGACAGGAGTGATGCTCTTCACCTTCAGATCTGTCAGGAGCTTCTCTAAATTAATCTACACACACACAGCAAACACAGTATGTTGATTAGAGCATTTCCAACGCAACATGTTTAAGCATCCATTGAGTCACGGCCTTAGACTTTGATTTTTCACTTGTACAAAGTGAGATGGTTAGCATTTCTGACAGTCTGACAGGTTTATAAGCTTAGCCTGTGATTTAAGTGGAAAGTAAACAACTTTAATTTACTTATGGGGCTCTATCTGTAAATAGCTCATTCCGTTATTTACATCAGTGTTTCTCAACCAGGGGTCCATGGACCCCTAGTGGTCCTTGACATAATGCCAGGGGGTCCTTATAAAATATCTGAATATGATTTTTGTATATTTTGACATTTGACATGTTCCCATAAAAGAAGAAGATAATATATGTATAATATAACTGATGATGTGACTAAATATAGGACAAGTCAACTAACGTAGTAGTAAATTATACTTGATTGCATTTGATTGTCACAAAGACATTAATGAAACCAATGAGACAATTTTATTCTGGGGTCCTTGAGGATGGTTCCAAATATGACAGGGGTCCATTACTCAAAAAAGGTTGAGATTCACTGATTTACATGAACATCGTTGAGATGAAGTTTATCATTGTTTTGATGTTAAAACACTTAGTCCTGTCCTACCTTAATATACAGAGTTACTAAGTAAGCCATTGTATGTTGATTTTCATGTAGAGTGTAACTATGGCCACAAGTTCCATCGTTAGCAAACTTGCAAACTTGAACTATTTGGTATTTCCCGAAACCATAGTTCCAACAAACATTTGCAAACAACGTTGCAAACTTGCGTGGTTGGGACTACAGCTCTCGAGCTGTGGTTAGAAGCTTTGTTTCTTGTTAAAATGACATGGACTTAAATAGATCATGCTCTTGGGCACAATAAGCAAGCTAACATTCAGTACATTCTTTAGCTTTCATCCCATTTAAATATATATACACTTTTATCTATATATTTTAGCGTGTCAACAATCAGCAATGTTTTTGAGGAGTGGGCATGTGAATAAATACATAAGGGAACCCCGTAGTATGATGTTAGAGGGAACATGTGATGAATTAAACATCAAATAAAGCAAAACGACAGAACAAAAACAGTGAAGTATTCCTCAGTTCATTACAGCAGCATGTCAGAGAAACTACACTGTGGAGAAAGCTGCTGCTGACTGAATGAACTGCATGGATACGGGAGTAAAGGCCCTTTAGCGGGATCAACGAGTATGAGCTGAAGTGCCTCCATCCACATCCATCCATCATAAACATATTCCACATGGCTCCGGGGGGTTAATAAAGGCCTTCTGAAGCAAAGCGATGCGTTTGTGTAAAAAAAGTATTCAAATTATGAAAAAAAGCTAGATATTTTACTTCATAACTTGTTAAATATGGATAGTTTTACACAAAGTCATATACACCTAGGATGGCTTGAGGGTGAGTAAAGCTTGGGGTAATTTTCATTTGAGAGTGAACTAATCCTTTAAGCATGGTATTAATTTCGCTGAACATGTTTATTATATTATCAGCCCTTTGAATAAATAATCGCATGTGAACAAAATGGAAAAGAGCACAGGTTGTCCAGACGTGCTTTTAAAATTTAAACTTTTAACTTGATGCGGCGTGAGAAACTGAAAAGCAGATAAGGCACAATAGACACCTGTTTAATGCATTAGCCTGTTTAGATCGAATTAGTATTATTAGTATGGTAAGATCGAAAACAACATTTGGTCTTTTTCATCACCACTAGGCTAGAGCGAACAAAGTGCCAGAATTTATATTAAAATCTATATTATTTGACATTTATAACGTGAGTCAATCTTCAAAAAGATAAGGGTAGTTGCACACCAACAGCAGATTACAAGAGGACAATACGTCTGTTGTCATCTGAGCTATTCCGAGATGTGTCTGAATTCCGCGATCTTTTGGGGGCTGCTCACTGCAGAGCAAATGGGTGGAGCTTACGTCTAGCTCCTCAACTTACAGATGTCCAGCGAGGAGCAGCGAATGTAATTTGGGCCTAATGGGTGGAGTTAGAATATCCAACCACACCCTAACCCTTCCCCAACTCTACCCACAACTCTATCCCCCAACCCCATTAGATGTCCAGAGAGGTGGAGCTGGATGTCATTTTACTCTGCAGTGAGTACCACTTGCAGCAAGCTACGGCCTAGTGCCGCCACTGCTTATTTCATATGTACGGTACATGCCCACTCTTCAAAAACAGCACTTTTATTCTATTGACAAGCTAAAAGAAGTAGAATGAAATTTGTACCTCTTTGGAATAAAAGCTATAGATGTACTGAATGTTAGCTTGCTCATTTTGCTCAAGAGCATGAGCTATTTAATATAATCCACGTCAAACTAACAGAAAATTATGCTTCCCTCAGGTCAAGAGCTGTAGTTACAACCACACAAATTTGCGATGCTGTTTGCAAATGTTCATTGTAAATATGTAGGCTTCTTGAACTATGTTGATAACGGCGGACCTTGCGATCACAGTTCAATAATGATGCTTTTGGGAAACACATCACAGCAACATCGGCTCAACCAATGGTGTGAGTTTGGGATGTGGGATAGTCCAATCATTCACAGATATTTGCATATTATTTTTGCAATTTTATTTAGAAATTACACACTTCACATTATATTATAAAACTGATAGTTCAGATTCTGAATTTTGTTTGGATGAGTTCCAAGGCACTGTAAAATGACTAAAACTTTAAACAAACTTCAAAAAAGGACACGAAAGAACCATAAAAGTAGTCCATATTACTCTGAAGCCATATAATGCTTTATCTGAGGAGCAGATTGAAATTTATGGTGTTAATCATCGACATGAAGATCCACCCTAGCTCACCTTGGTGTGTTCATGAGAATTTATTAGTGAAGTTAAGTAGTAATGTCCAGTTCATAAACAAAACTTTCTTTTAAGGCCAATTTACACTGCACCAACAGACGGCAGAAGACACTTCATCAGGTTTTGTAGGATCAGTGTGTTACCCCTGTCAGTGTCTGTTGGCATCTGTCAGAGCTTGTTTTCGCCAACTGAATATGCTGAATCTGCGCTTGGGTCATGGTGGAATGTCAGAGAAGTGACGTACTGTAATCTGGTGATTGTCCATGTTGGTCGCTATCTGTCGGTGCAGTGTGAATTGGCCTTTAAGTTGGGTCTTTTTAATGAATCGGCTGATACGATTCACAAAACTGGTCTAAATGATTAGTTCTCAAGTTCAACACAGTGATTTTAATTAGTGCTCAACCGATATTGGTTTTTTGATGGTCGATGCCGATGTCTTGGAGAATATGGTGGCCAATATAAAGCCAATATATATCATTTATATTTATAATCTATATTAATTTTACTTAATATTTAATAAACTACAAATAAATAGTTTGAAAATTAATTAAAAAGTAAATATGTAAAATAAACAGACTTATAAGGCCTACTTTAGATGGCAACTTCTTGATTCCTATTCTATAATCCTATTATAGAATTTTTCACAAATAAAGAAATTGTTTAAATTTTTTAGTTTTTTTTTTTTTTTTAAAAAGCCAAGGAAATACTAATTTTACATACAGCACACATTGTAAATAAAATTAATATGACAGAGTGAGCAACTGGATATAGTGCAGCATAGTTTGAAATCAAGTGTTTAAAGTTTATAATATAAAAGCAAACGCTATAATACTTTTTGTATACCGTTTACTTTATTCATTAAATAGTTCTATCTGATAATAATAATGTATTAGACAAAACTGTTAAACAGAGACCGTAAACTAATGAAGACTGAGAATGGGAGTGCTGTGTGTTCAGGCAAAATATAAGTCTCACTTCCTACACATCAGCCAAACAGAATAACATATCAGCCGATGCTGATAATTAAAAAATGCCAAATATCAGCTGATATATCCATGGCGATATATATAGCGATAAATCGGTCGACCACCAATAAAATCTTCACTGGAGGTGAAGATTTTCAGTGAATAACTTAAATGTAGGTTTGTTTCTCACTACATTACATTATTATTATTATTACATACTTCAAAAGACTTAAGTTTTACTTTCATATCACTTTTATGGTACTTTTGTGTCCTTTTTGAAACTTGAATTCTCTAGTCACATTTCATTGTAAATGGATGGAAGAAAATGACCACTAAGTTTTCCCTTTTGTGCTTTATAGAAAATGGGTTTTATGTTTAAAACACATTTTCATTTTTGAACAAACTATCCCTTTGGGACCAAATGTACAATTTTTTAAATATAAGCCTCAAGTTCTTCCAAAATTAAGTAGCAGTGATGAGACTCTCTTTGAATTTTTGATGTGTCTCTGTGTGTGGGAAGCCGCGTGATCTGCTTTACCTTGCCACGTGTGGTGCCACACAGTAGGCCAGTGTTCCGATTGGAGAAGCCACAGTCAAAGCCTTTTCTGTGCAGTATCAAAGCAGCTTGCTCGGATGGACCTCCCCCTTCCTCCTGCGAGAGAAGCGAGATGGAGCCTCAGGCCACATAAACACAACACTGTTTCTTCTCAACACGCACACACTGAGCCAATTATGGAGTACTGCTTTGCACTCATCAGCTGCAGCTCAGCATCACAGTGAGAGTCTCTCCCATCACAACTTGATGGAAAGAGCTTCTCCTTGAGACATCAGAAAACAAAGGAACTTAAAGCAGTCGTCCTGGTTTGAAATAACTCAAGCTTTATCAACAGCATGTGACAGGCTGCCGATTTTGCGATACTTTCAACGTCCTTCGGTTTGTAAATCAAACAAAGATTGCATTTACAGTAATGCACTTACAATGGATTGATGGGGCAAGGCATTCTGGGGGGTTTAAAAGCAGAAATGAAATTTCACTTATTTTTTATGAAGCACACATATTAGATCTGACATGTATATTATTTGAGCTGTGCAAAGCTGGATTTCAATAAAGTTGTTTTAAAAATTATGCTTTATTGATGTAACTCTTCTTTGGGTGGAGTTTTATTTATTTAAAGGGGTCATGACATGAGAAATAAAATTTGCCTTGATCTTTTGACATATAAGAGGTCTTTGTACCAATAAAACATCCTGCAAGTTTCATAGCTTAAAGGGTTAGTTCACCCAAAAATGAAATTTCTGTCATTAATTACTCACCCTCATGTTGTTCCACACCCGTAAGACCTTTGCTCATCTTCAGATCACAAATTAAGATATTGATGAAATGCGAGAGGTATATGACTCGTCCATAGACAGAAATTTAACCGACACTTTCAAGGTCCAGAAAGGTACATTGTTCCTTTGTTCGATGTGACTGCAGTGGTTCAACCTTAATGTTATGAAGCAACGAGAATACTTTTTGTGCGCAAAAAAAAAACAAAAATAATGACTTTATTCAACAATTTTTCATTTACCCTGTCAGTCTGTTAAACGGCTGGCGCAGCGAACGCATTGCAGAGCTTCCGTGTTTACATCCGAATGGGGCTTACTATTTGGCAAGGCTATGTTCACGTGAGAACCACGACACATGCGTGTGATGCTGACGCAGGAGCTGGCCAATAACGAGTCAGCATTCGGACATAAACACAGAAGCTCTGCACTGCATTTACTGCACCAACTGCTTAACAGACTGAGAGGGAAGAGGAAAAATTGTTGAATAAAGTCATTATTCTTGTCGCTTCATAACATTAAGGTTGAACCATTCCAGTCACGTCGACAGTTTTAACAATGTCTTTAGCACCTTTCTGGACCTTGAAAGTGGTGGTTATATTTCTGTCTATGGACGAGTCATAAACCTCTCGGATTTCATCAAAAATATCTTAATATGTGTTCCAAAGATGAACAAAGGTCTTGTGTGTGGAACGACATGAGGGTGAGTAATTAATTACTCATTTTTGGGTGAACTAACCCTTTAATCTTTTGACATATAAGAGGTCTTTGTTGCCTTCAGTGCATGCAAGCGTCACGTCACGTCAAAAGCAAATATAACCAATACAGTATACAGATGCGTATTCAATTTCTGACTTACTCCACACACTCGAGTCCAACAGAGTCTGTCAACAAGACAAATGGAAGAGTGAAAGAACGTTCGCTTTGACGCACCCAGTTTAAAGAGCTTGTTTGCCTCTCTGTATGGACTTCGGGTACCAGCGTCAGAAATGGGAGGATGACTCATTTTAATGGCTTCCTGGCTCATATTGAAGGATTATATGTTTGTTCAGAGCATTTTATTTTGTAAACGAGGCACAGTGTAACGGAGAGTTCGCAAAGAAACTTGAAAGATGAAGCAGCCAACAACTGTATTGGATCGATGGATTTTTACTGTACTAAAACAAGTCAGATTTATGTTTAAGTAAAAATATAATGAATATGTAATATAGTGCATATGTTTAACAAAAAACTCCTCTTTAGAGTTATTTTTCTAGCTGACTAAAGAGCTTTCCTGAAGTAAATGTACAACGCAACATGATATATTGTTTACAAGCTGTTTGATTGATGTTTTTCTGTGGTTGAAACACTGATTGAGTGATTACATGAGATTTAGTAAGTTGTACTGTTTCTTTTAATATACCTTCTGATGTTCATTCATGTTTATTGCATGCTATAACTAATAGTAAAGAGAAAGAGATGATCGGATCATGTGCGTTCTGTCATGTTGCATTGAAGAGCATCAAAACAACATTTGTTTGAATTTTGTTATAAAATTGCCAGAATTTGAAAGTGCTAATTTAATGTCATCATTTCAGTCAATGATTTCAGGCCCTCTAAAACTGTTAAGGTCGAAACCAAAAATCCATTTTCATCCGAATATTTTAAGTTGCTGAAATTTCAGTGCATCGCTAATTAAAACATCGTAGACAGTTTTAGTAAATGATTTTATCACTAGTCACACAATGTTTAAATGTGCACTTCACTGGCTCTTCTTCAACCAGATGTTTTTACTGACACCTATTGGTCTGGATGTATGATGTTTGTTTACTAACTGCTGCCACTTCGCACTGAAGCTGTTTATCTTTTCTTCCTCTTAAATAATAGTATTATTACTGCTGTTGTTATTAGTAGTAGTAATTCAGGCAATTGCATGACACGACTGATCATGTGATGTCAAAATTGCAGTGCCCACAAACCACTCCATGTAGAATACAGCTTTTTCTAGAAGACTGACATTTTATATTACACGTGTGTGCATAATTTTATTCATATTTCTGAAAGTCACTATTCATGTCATGCATAAAACATTTTAATTAGCAAAAATGATGCACCTTTGAATCTTGTGACAGTACTTTCAAAACAATTTGTGTTTTAATCTTTTCCCAATATAACGTCTTTCCCCATAAATGTCCATTCCAAGTGCATTTTTCTTTTTCAAACTGAGTGGAAATTATTTTCTATGGTAGCACTTGTATTGAACCCGAAACATTCCATTAACTTTTTCTGTCATTATTCATGATAAAATTTGAGCTTGAATCTGTACTTGCCCCTTCTTGACATATTTATACAGACATCTCTGCCCAGCAGAATCTCTCATCACTGTAAACCTGGAGCACTAGATTAACAACAGAAATAGTAAATCACTCTGCACAGTCGATAAAGCTCTCACAACTGAGATGAATTTTTGGCTGTGCAAAATAAATAAATAATGAAATGTAATCAATGTTTTCCATGCTTGAAAAACACTTTTCTTTTCCATTTGCATAAAAGATGTCCTTGAGTGGATATTGCTGACACATAACAAAGGAAATTTTCAAGCATTGTTTAGCAATGACTTTATTCGACAAAGTGCACCAAAAGCTCTTGCAGGCAACTGTCCTATCAATCATTTTAATTAATAATTATATATACTGAGAGTGAATTCAGCCTCCCAAATAAGCAGATAAGGAGAGTTTTTTGGATTCCTGATGGTCTGTCAGTCATAATTCAAGCAAGAGACACTAACATTGATGATTTCACTGATTAATAAAAAAACATGTACAAAAGGATAGAATTAAGATTCCTGAGACTTAGAATGAATTCTGACACACTGTAATGGTGTCACAACAACTGAAGGTTCGTGAATGTAGACAATAAGTACGATAGAAACAAAGCCCAAAGCTTTAAAGGCTCCATTCCAAGCCTTAGAGAGCTGCCTACCAAGGCAGCATTTTTAGACTTCAGATATCTTCTAAAGGCAAGGCAGCAATATAATGCTGCTTAATAATATTATTTTGGCCCAATTCTAAAGCAGCAAAAGATGTACACATGAGCATACTTTTAAAAAGACTTGTTAATTAACACTTGTTAATTAACAATGGCTTGATAATTGTGTATTATAGTTTAAATTATAGTAAATGCAATTAGCTGAACTCGAGAGTGTTTTTGACCCACTGAAGTAGGACTTAAGTACATCTTTATATGTAATTTCATCATTTTATTGACTTTGAAATAATGTTAAAGGGTTAGTTCACCCAAAAATGAAAATTTGGTCATTTATTACTCAGCCTCATGTCGCTCTACACCCGTAAGACCTTCATTCATCTTCGGAACACAAATTAAGATATTTTTGATGAAATCCGATGGCTCAGTGAGGCCTCTATTGCCCAGAAAGGTACTAAAAACATATTTAAAACAGTTCATGTGACTACAGTGGTTCAACCTTAATATTATAAAGAGACGAAAATACTTTTTGTGTGCCAAAAAAACAAAATAATGACTTAACAATATCTAGTAATAGCTGATTTCAAAACACTGCTTCATGAAGCTTCGAAGCTTTACAAATCTTTTGTTTCGAATCAGTGGTTCGGTGCGCCAAAGTCACGTGATTTCAGTAAACAAGGCTTCGTTATGTCATAAGTGTTTCGCAATTTCAATAGTTCACATGACTTTGGCAGTTTGATACGTGCTCCGAACCACTGATTCGAAACAAAAGATTCGTAAAGCTTCGAAGCAGTGTTTTGAAATCGCCCATCACTAGATATTGTTTAAAAGTCTTCATTTTGGTTTTTTTGCCGCACAAAAAGTATTCTCGTCGCTTTGTAATATTAAGGTTGAACCACTGTAGTCACATGAACTGTTTTAAATATGTCTTTAGTAGCTTTCTGGGCATCTGAAAGTGTTAATTATCTTGCTGGCAATAGAGGCCTCACTAAGCCATCGGATTTTATCAAAAATATCTTAATATCTTTGTGTTCTGAAGATGAACGAAGGTCTTACGGGTGTATAACGACATGAGGGTGAGTAATAAATGACAATTTTCATTTTTGGGTAACTAACCCTTTAACGTGTACTGCCAAATTTACTGACATAAATTCAAATATACTTTTACTGAATATAAACTTTAAGATTTGAAGTACACTACAGGTGCACTTCTCTTTTAATATGCTGCCTTATAAAGTAGCTGCCTATGTAGACAGAAGCAGCTCAATAGAGCTTGGAATGTACCTGTTATTTGTGAAAAATCCATTAAATGGATAGTTTGCTGTTAAAGTTCGGGCTGCAGACTGTTGTGAATTCGCTCAGGACCATTTGCAGAGGCTGTGAATTACAGGTAATAATGCAAAGTGACGGCACTCATTGACTTCCATTAAATGAATCACCAAGGACAACAGTTTCAGCTATAAATCTTCTTTGCTGTTCTACTGAAGAAAAATTGTCACCTACATCTTGGATGGCCTGAGGGTAAGTAAATTAACTGCAAATTTTCATTTTTGGGTGAACTATCCCTTTAAAGGGTAATATCATTTCCTTTTTTTTTATTTATTTTTTTTACTGTGGGTCTGCTTATAATGTTTCTAAAGTTTATGTACCAAAACTCATTTAGTAATTTAGTCACAATTTAGTCCTTTTTGCAGCTATGCCTTTAAGACTCCATTGCATGAATTTGTTTACTCACAAACTGCAGATTTGCTGTTGAGACCGATAACGTTTTAACTATCCCATCCTTCAATATCATCCATGCTAAGCCTACATTATGTGATAGATTCATCAAACAATCCAAGCTGAAATGTGCCACATAAACTGTTAATCAAGGATATTGTTCAAAATAAATGTCAGTCTTTCTAAAATTCTTCAGAAGAATACTGCAGAGTGGCAGTATTTCTTCTGGAGTTAAGAATAACTATCCATTTATGAATATTAAATATGCATTTGACATGTTAATGTTGACAGTCGTGTTTATTTCAATAAACAGTCACTTTGGAGGAAGTGCTGAGTTCTTAAAGTTACAGTATGTTTTGACGGTACAATGATGTCTTTTATCTCAAAAGATCAAGCAAAATGTGATTTCTCATGATAAGACCCCTTTAAGCATTTAAGCCAGCATGAACCACATCCTCTCATCCTCTATGAAATCTTTCAAACTTTCCTATAAGCCCTCTTTTGAGGATTTTTACCTTTATCCTGTCATGTTTTAAAATATTACCACTCAGCCCGGGAAATGGGACTCTGATATATCAATCTGAAGGTCAATACTCTTTATGGCCCTCTTAGGAACTGAGCCAGCAGTCCTATACTCCCCAATTATGGCCAAAACCGATTTAAGCTTCCTCTTTCAAATCCTCTTGAAGATAACACAACTGAGACATACCTTAGACTGGATAGTGCGCAGGTTGACCAGATGCATGTCGCAGGGGAAGGAGGCGCTCAGAGGGCTGTAGGGAATCAAGGATGGGGTGTCCCGTTTCTGACTGACTGGCATTGAGATGAGGGGATGGTTGAGGTACATGTACGACATGTGACTCAGCATAGATGGATAACTATACGGTGCGGTCTCCTCTTTCTGGGCCTAAGACAGGAAAGTGGTGCATTAGCAAAGAACATTATATTTTCATCTTTCTTTATTATCTAATGTTGCTGTTTGAGCATGAAACTCCTCGATTGTAGTCTTGCATTTTCTTCTGGGAACGCGCAAGTTTTATTCCATGAATGCAAACACTTCTGCATTTGAGCAAAATTGTCCTTTACTATGACTGTCATAGAAAATTCAGCTAAGCAAGTTAAAGTTATTTAAACTGTCAACATGTTTACAGCTAAGTTAGATGAATTATAACAATGATGTAACTACTGCACTATTTTACAGTCACAATAACGCAAGAAAGCACTGTAAAGCGAGTTACTGTCTACCCTACACAGACGGTAACCATCAGGGTATTTTGTAAACCCTGCTGGGGATAAACTGGTTAGGGTGGTCAAGCCAGTTTTTACAACATTAGAAACCAGGAACTGGTTTGTTGTTGGTCCACAGTGGTCAACCGGATTAAGAATTTAGAATAAGGCATTAATATGTGCTTAACAAGTACTAATAAATAGCCAATATTTTATTAATATGCATGCTAATAAGCAACTAGTTAAAAGACCTTAAAATAAAGTGTTACCAAAAAACTCTACTTCAAATAAATTTATACTCATCAAAGAATGCTGAAAAAAAAAACATGTATCACAGTTCCACAAAAATATGATGCAGAACAATTGTTTTAAACATTGAAAATAATTAGAAATGTTTCTGAAGGATCATGTGACACTGAAGACTAGATGAAAATTCACAGGAATAAATTACATTTTAAAATATATTAAAATAGAAAACAGTTCTTTTAATATTATTTCACAGTATTACTGTTTTTTTGATCAAATAAATACAGCCTTGGTGAGCATGAGAGACTTCTTCAAAAATTTTGAATGGTAGTGTATATATCCATACTACTATGTCTATATAAATAAATAAATAATAATTCATTAAACTAAAACAAAAAAAAGTCATTTTAAATGCTACACAAGAATTTAGGCATCACAACATTATGATGTACAGTATGAAAAATTAATTTTGAGATTGGCTAAAGCTCACATTTAATGGTGTTATTAAATTATTAGTGATTTTAAAGATTGACTTTAAAGGGTTAGTTCACCCCAAAATGAAAATTCTGTCATTTATTACTCACCCTCATGTGGTTCCAAACTCGTAAGACTTTCGTTCATCTTCGGAACACAAATTAAGATATTTTTGATGAAATCTAAGAGATACTGTGCAAGAGATCGGAAAACTAATCCATATGAATCGAGCGGTTTTGTCCAAATTTTTTGAAGAGACTAAACCTCTCGAGTCATATGGATTAGTTTTCCGATCTCTTTATGATCTTTTTGAAGCGTCACAGTATCTCTTAGATTTCATCAAAAATATCTTTGTTTTATATATTATATTTGTGTTCAGAAGATGAACAAAAGTCTTACGAGTTTGGAACGTAATGAGGGTGAGTAATTAATGACATAATTTTTATTTTGGGTTGAACTAACCCTTTAAGTGAGCATTAGATGACGGCAAAGGTAATAAAATTTGTACAATATAGGGGAAATGAGCATGTGCAATTAAATATCCAATATCAACAGAAGCTGATAAATTAAGGAACTTCCAAATTTTCAAAATCCAGACACAGAGTCAATGGTCAACAGCCAGACTGTGGTCATTAACGGATGCATTCATTTTTCTTCTTTAGCTCAATTATTTCTCCATCCTGATTACCTCCTCTGCAGATCTCCTCTTTTCCAGCAGTAGGCGGAAGGAGTTGGCAGTGATCTTATTGTCCAGGACTCCCTGACCCAAACCTCGATTATCATCCTGATTGAGCCTACGGTCCATAATCACCTCCAGCTGACCTGTGGAATCCACACCAATGAGCTTTGTTAAGATGTCATACATACTTCACCAGAACATTCACCGATGCCTCCACTGGACATGCATAAATCATGTGTGCCCAAGACAATGAGACCATTGAGCCTAGCGTTTGAGCACCAAACAAATAAATCTATTTTTATAAAACAACCTGACAAAACCACACTTGACAGACTGAATTATGGACAAAAGCACTTTACATTCAGTTGTGGAGTGTTTTTCACCACCAATTCACCTACGCTTGTAGACCTGCCAGAGTGTTTTATTTATTTAATTTTTCTCTAAGGCCAAATCTATTCAAGCAAAGATCTGAGATAACGGTTCTGATGGTCATTGATGTGTCTGAATGGTAGGATGTCAAATGATTTGCTTACGGTTTTGTAACTGTTGCAGCATTATGTTGGCAGGTGATATTTATAATGAACTAAGAGGGACAGTCTCATTATAAAGAGCATTTCACTGAATAAAATATTGCATATGCCCTTGAGAAGATGATGTCAGTCCATTTTCCACTAGAGAATGACATATTTTAAAAGTGTATCTGTTAACTTTGTGTTATGACTACAACTGCATGCATAGCAAGGCCAATATAACTACACTACAGAAAAAGCTTCTATTTTGCAATTTTATATGATCAGGATAACAACTTGAGTTTCAGAATGTCTTAGTATTTGATTTGTCACCCTTTTAATTTTGTCACATTTTCTTTTTCCAAGGAGCATCTTGGATATTAAAAATTAGGGATGGGCATTTTTCAAAAATATTGCATTCGAATATTTGGGCTCATAAAAATCGAATATTCGAATATTTGTTTATTTAAATGACGTTTAACGAGAAAGACATTTTTTTTTTATTCATCAAGTTGTCACCATTTCTGAAAAAGCTTACGATTAGGCAATATACACAGCAAGCTTCACCCAAAAATGAAATTTCTGTCATTAATTACTCACCCTCATGTCGTTCTACACCCGTAAGACCTTCGTTCATCTTCAGAACGCAAATTAAGATATTTTTGATGAAATCCGATGGCTCAGTGAGGCCTCCATTGACAGCAAAATAATTAACACTTTCAATGCCCAGAAAGCTACTAAAGACATATTTAAAACAGTTCATGTGAGTACAGTGGTTCAACCTTAATGTTACGAAGTGACGAGAATACTTTTTGTGCACCAAAAAAACAAAATAAGCGATTTCAAAACACTGCTTCATGAAGCTTCGAAGTTTTATGAATCTTTTGTTTCGAATCCTATTCGGAGCGCATATCAAACTGCTAAAGTCAAGTGATTTCAGTAAACAAGACTTCGTTACATCATAAGTGTTTCGAAATTTCAATGATTCACCACTGGGGGGGGGCGTGACTTTGGAAGTTTGATACACGCTCCGAAACACTGATTCGAAACAAAAGAATCGTAAAACTTCATGATGCAGTGTTTTGAGAAAGTAAAGTCGTAAAGTCGTTATTTTGTTTTTTTGGCGCACAAAAAGTATTCTCGTCGCTTCATAACATTGAGGTTGAACCACTGTAGTCACATGAACTGTTTTAAATATGTCTTTAGTAGCTTTTTGGACATCTGAAAGTGCTGATTATATTGCTGGCAATAGAGGCCTCACTGAGTCAGCGGATTTTATCAAAAATATCTTAATTTGTGTTCTGAAGATGAACGAAGGTCTTACGGGTTTGGAACGACATGAGGGTGAGTAATTAATGAGAGAATTTTCATTTTTGGGTGAACTAACCCTTTAAGGATTTCTTTTAGTTGAAAACATTAAACAATATGTGCAAACAAAAAATATAAAGAACAAAAGCATTTAAGCTCAAGCAGCGCGAATGGGGAAAAATGCGAATAAAGCAGACTGCGCCAGTTATCATACAGAACTTATATATATATATACACTCGAATCAGCATAGGGTTATCGTGTTTATATTGTTTCACATGTTCATGTTTTGAAAAACAATAATATCCATATGTTTGGGTGAGAAAACGCACTGCGCTGAGAGACGTTGCAGAGACACAAAGATAGAGGGTGTGCTAAGCTAAGTTTCTAACAGCACTTTGTGTTTTCTGTTCTTAAACCTGTCTCCCTCTATGAAACTTAAAGGAAGTAACATAGTAAACTTTGAATAGTATTTTTCGAATAATAATTACATTTCGAATATTTTAATATAATAATATAATTTTGTCAATGTCAAATGATGCTTGAGTGCATTTAGGCACGACATCATTATAATATACACTTCCGTTCAAAAGTCTGGGGACAGTATGATTTTTTAATGCTTTTGAAAAAAAAAAAAAAAAGTCTCTTATGCTCATCTCATATACTTTTGATCAAACACACAGTAAAAACAGTATTATTGTGTAATATATTATCATAATTTAAAATAATGGTTTTCTATTTGAATATATTTTAAAATGTAATTTATTTCTGTGATAGAAAAGCTGAATTTTCATCATCATTACTCCAGTCTTCAGTGTCACATTATCCTTCAAAAATTATTCTAATATGAATGATTTACTGCTCAAGAAGTTAAAGTTAAAGGTGCAATGTGTAAAATTTGGGAGGATCTACTGGCAGAAATGCAATATAATATACATAACTATGTTTTTAGTGATGTATAAAGACCTTACATAATGAACCGTTATGTTTTTATTACCTTAGAATGAGCCATTTATATCTACATACACCACGTCCTCCGTGTCAAGTCGTCATTTTGCGCCGGCATGTTTCTACAGCAGCCCTAAACGGACAAACTGCTCTACAGACCACGTTTCATCACAATGTTGTTATTCTTCTAAATCGTTCATGTTTTTAGAAACAGCTTGCATCGTCACTACGTTGAATACGCACAAAGAAGAAGTAGCAGTAGTAGTAGTAGTCGTCTGGTTTATTAGAAGCAGAGACTATTTCTTAGAAGTAAGAAGAAACCTCATTGCTTGACTGTCTAGCGTACTGTGTACTGTCTCAAACGATGACATCTTTGACTTGTGTCGGCCAGACGGCCACCGTAGCTTCTCTATTTTGCTTCGAAAGGGAGGGGTGAGCTGCCGTTGGTTGCAGTTCGCAACCTCACCACTAGATGCCTCTAAAATTTACACACTGCACCTTTAAATTATTATTTTATAACATTATATTTTATATCTTTACTGTCATTTTTGATCAATTTAATGCTTTCTTGCTAAATAAAAGTATTAATTGAATAAAAAAATCTTACTGGCTCAAACTTTTGAATGGCAGTGTACATTATGAAATATGGATATCTTTTCATTTTTTCAGATAATAAATTTGCTTATTGGATCAGTGACCTAAAATAATGCAGAATCTGGAATTTTTCAGACATTTCTAGAATTATTCAGACATCTGGACCCCAGTGTGTATGGCATCAAACAGAAATGGGGTGAAGCCAAAAATCTTCAATAGTCATATCATGAGGCTGAAAAATAAGATGAAAAGAAAGCCTAAAGCACTCGGAAGTGTGTTAAAACTCTGACCGCTCTTGAGGCTGGCTGCTCCGAGTGACTGTGCGGTGAGTAGAGAGAGTCTGGCGCTGGAGTCCTGCAGGTAGACCATGCTGGTCATGGGGTAGAAGTTTGCCTGCAGGGGGAGCTTAGCCATGGCTTTTCTCGGCTGCACCTGTAAAAACAGCCCAAGGCATTTTTAACACTGCAGGGAGAAAAAACTCCAAATTCTTCCTGTTCAGAGCCCTGAAAACAATGAGCGTGGGCATGTGGAGACACTTATCTGAAGCAAAAACACTGTAAATTGATGAGCTTCGATGTGTGTGTGCGTACGTGTGTGTTAATGTGACTTGGAGGAAAAATGGATTGGATATTCCACTGTTTTTATTCATGAGGCATTTGTTTTGTGAAGTCAGTTAATTAGTTTGGACCGAAGAGAAGCACTTAATCTCGGCCAATGCCAGAGAGACATCATCAGCTAATTAAATGCCACGCTAATACTCCAACATGTCAAGACAACTTGACAGAGTGATTTAAATTGACACTTGTTTGTTTTGGTCAGCCCTACAGCATACTCTAAACTGTTTTGATTAATTATTTGTCAAGAGAAATGAAAAATAAACTGACATTTTCAATATGCAGTCCAAAAACAACATTTTGACACTATCAACCAAAATCAAACAAGAATGTCAAAACAATCACTTCAAGCTAATTTACTAATTTCTGATGACTCTTTTGTTGATTCGTTTTACTTTTTAGTAAACAGAATTAGTCAAGCTAGCGGTCTAAATCCTCACCTTGAGATCATGTATTTAACTTGTTTCACTTTCATTCAGCTGTGTAATCTTTATTCAGAGCCTAATGAAAATTTGGTTCCATCAAACTTGATGTGTGTGACCAGGCCATAAGAGCAGCTTCTATTGGTATTAATGTGTTTTTGGGGATAAAACGTGATCATTATTTTATGATATTTATTTACAGTACCCCTTTTTGTTTGGTCTTTATACATTTTAGTCTTTATATATGTGCATACACTACCTAAAAGTTTAAGGTTGGTAGTTTTTTAGGGGCTGTAGACACCTATTATATCTGTTATTCTTCTTCTTCTTCCACTCGAGTCTATGGCAGCCCATAGAACCATATGGTAAAAAGTTGTAAAATTTGGCACACAGACAGAGGACAGTCTGAACATTAACCACAGCAATTTTGGAGTCTCTAACTCAATCTCTCTAGTGCCACCAACTGTCCAAAAGTTGCACTCACATTTATGATAATAACTTTTGACCCGTAAAGGCTAGAAACAAAATTAATTTCTCCTCTGATTCCTTGGCTCAAGACAATTGCATCCTTTGACATCACATCCATCATGAACATTTTTCTGCCATTTTGAATTATCAGAAAATAAACTACTCTTTCTAACTTTTCCTACACCGTTCGTCCGTTTTTCACGAAAATCGAACCAGATAATCTTTATGCTGACAAAATTCAAGACATGGAATTCAAGTTGATACGTCAAACTGTTTTCAGAAAAAGTGCAAACGAATTTGACATGGTATGCCAAAATTAATGTGAGGTTGTATCTCTGCATTGCCCTAGCATACTTAGACCAAACTTGTGTAATCACAAGCATGACGTGAGGGTACATGCAGTGTTTCGTCACTGTGTCACCTAGTGGTCAGGAGATATGAAAAAATTATATTTTTGCTTATAACATCTGACCAAAAATCATGAATACTGGTCTCTTCAGATCCGGGGCGGCATGCCGAATCAGACGATATCAAATTCAAAATTTCCATTTTGGCCATTTTGGGTGTCGGACATTTTGAATTTTGTCATAAAATGCTATATTTGCTAATAACTTCTGAACACAAAGGTAGTTCCATATAGTTACACGGTTGTCTGGCTCAGTATAAAGTCAGTGGAAATATGGGCTGGTTCAGAGAGATATCCACAAATCCCCCTGCCAAGCCTCGCCCGACCACAAACTGCAGCACCAGACACTGCCTTGCCTTTATAATTCACACTTGCATGTAAACTGTGTAAACTTTTAATGTGTATGTGGGTGTCAGTAAAGAGAATATAAATAATGTACAGTTGTCCTACCTGGTATCCATTGAGGTCAGTAAAGAATCGATCCTTGCTGTTCAGATCTGAGGTTATCCTCATTGCAATTTCACGGTTGATTTCGCCTCTTATATCTACAGTGTTAGAGATCTCAACAGACTGACCCTCGATACCTATGAGAAAGAGAGAGAGAGAGAGAGGGGTCAAAATGGCCGACCGAGCACAGGCGATAGAAAAGGGATACACTTCCCTCATACAGTTTCTGTGTCAACACTCACAGCATCAACTATATGTGAATATTTAAAGGAATAGTTCACCCAAAATCATTCTCATGTTGTTTCTAACCCGTATACTGTTATAGTTTCTGTGGAATACCGATTTTTGTTTGGGAAATTTGTAAAGTCATTGTTTGTATACTGAAGACCACTTAAATGTACATTTTGAATTAGACTAATTAAGCCTTTGGGAATAAAACAGTGCAAAAAAAACCCAAATATGTTCAGTTTGCTTTAATTAAAACAAAAACCCTTAAAGGTAGAAGAACATGCTCTATATAGCAACACAACCACAAAAACAAGGTTGTTTTTTAGGGTGTATGATAGCTTGGAATATTTTCAACATGAGTGTGTCCTCATTAGCTCATAGCAAGATGGTAACCTGACACTTTTAGTGAGCAACCTTCACTGATATTATTGCTCATATTGAGAGTTACTGGCTGGAATGCATATGTAGTAAATTTATCTTAAACTGTGTGGCTTGCTGAGGAGGTGTGTGCTATTGCTTTTCTGATTTTGGATTTTCACTTGGTGGAAAAATCCTAGATATACACTAAAGAAAGGATCCAAACCATCTCTAGAGATCAGAATGTCATAGAGACTTGGGCTCTTCTGACCTAACAACCACCCGGAACACCCTAGTAACCAATGAAATGACCCAGGACAGAGAACACAGGGAGAATAAAGCCTTGTTCAGACTGTCAGTCCAAATCCGATTCATATGCTACATTCATATGTGGTTTGAAATCCCATTCAAATCAAATTTCTTGAAATCCATTTCAGTCTGACTGCTTTGATTGGATTTTGTGTGGTCACTTTCTCACTACATAAACATGGCAGACATTGTTATAGGAAACATGCTGAAAGTCGCTGCAGAAACAAGGTTGTGTTACTAGTGCTGGTCAAGCAGAAAATTACAATGTAATGGAGACAATTGAATTTTGAGACCGACGAAGTAGACAGCATGGCATAAAGTCACGCATACTAGCCTCCTACGTTTCTGCCACTGCCTCATAAGGCGCAGTAGTCCAGTCTGAATGATTCATTCACAAATAATAAATTCTCAATAAGCTGGTTGCAACAGTTATCAGTCCACAGGAAGGGAAGATTTTCAGTGAATAACACTTTAATTAAAGCTATTGTATGAACACTTGAAATATAGTGAACATGGTGAATGAACCACTTTTATCTTTGAGTCCTTTTTTAAGCTTGATAGCTTCATCCTATTTGTTGTAACTGCATGGAAAAGAGCATTCTTTGAAATTTCTTCTTTTGTGTATTTTAGAATAAGATGACAGTGTTTTATTTTTATATGAACTATTCCTTCAAAATCTCAAAGCTATTTTCTGTGTGAGAAAAGGTTGCTCTTCTTAAGCTTTGCATCCTAAATTCAGCTTCAACCCAAGGGAATAACCCACAAGAGGTTTCGCTTAATTCTTTTATTTTTTGGACGAAAACAAACATCACTGTGGGGAAAGGTCCCTAGGGCTAAGGGGCAATGGCTCATGTGACTGCTTCGCTCTTTCAAAAACACTTACATTATCTCACCCACCCAGAAGGGGTCACGAACCGACCGTCCAATCCCCTGTTGCTCTTGATAAGAAAAGCATGAAAACTTTCTGAATGTATTTCTTTCTTTTACGAAATGATCCCATTTTCAGCACACCATTAAACTTTTGCTGAAAGTCTTTTGTCTGGTATTAAACTTCCTTGTCTGATGCTGATTAGATCTTTGTTACTTGGTGGTGTAATGCACTGCCTCTTCAAAAAGCCTTCAAAAGCTTACCTTTAAAATTCAGAAGATTTATATTGCAAGAACTGCGCTAGAAAAAAGCTTTGTACAGCGTCCAATAAAAAATTAAATAAAAAAAACCTTGCACAAAACAAGCTGCTATAGTACTGCAAATAAAAGGCTCTCTTAACAAAGATTACTTGGAAAAGAAAAGGACGTCAACCAGCAGCACTTCAAAGATTTCAAAATCACTATTTTTTCTATCCCAGGGGTCAATCAACTTCCTGAGGTTACATTGCTGCCCTCCCACCACTGACTTTCGACATCAACAAAACCCAAAACCTGCCTAATTATACAGGACCTCCTTAAGATGACTAGTCAAACTTGAAAATGTCGTTTTGCAAATCCCTGGTGTAAATATTTGATTTGCATTTTGCAACTGCAAAGTGAAAGTGAAAAGTGCAGGTGTTGAGTGTTTGCCGTCCTCTCTTACCCTGGATGTTGTAGAGCCGGAGAGTGTGTGTGATGTGTGTGAAGGTAGTGGTGACTTCAGAAAACAGCGGCCCTTTAGTGACTCGAACCACCGGCGGTTGAGAGGGAGAGTAAATCTGTGTAAGAGAGAAAGAAAATCAATGTGAATCAAATCACACTCATAAAATCCCCTCAGAGCAGAGCTACCAAAGACACGGCATGACAAAACTGCCTAATGCCCTGATGAAAGACTGAGGTGAGCTCTTATGAGGTTTCCCAGTGTTCCCTGTAGCAGTGACCAAACTGCCGTTACATTCATAACTCTAATAAGCTGAATGACACACTTTGATGTTATAAGTTTCAATGAAACTTTACAAAAGACACAGTGTTCCAGCAAACTCTCATAGCAATCATTTGTTTGCCACAAATTACCTGCAAGCCTGCTGCAAGTAAACAGTTTTTATAGGAGTGGGCAATATATTACCCAGTTTTTCCTGCACCACTATTCAGCAGTGGCACCATGGCTAAATAAATTATACTTGTTTAAGTAAGAAAGGTGCAATGTAATAAAATGTTGTTATTATAATCAAACTTTTTATTTATTACTATTATTATTACTATTGTTACTATTCCTTTAGTAACAAGTTTCTGTGTATTTCTTTTAGGTTGTTAGTTCCTGTTTTCCTTGTGTCTCGTTTGTTCCCATGGTTGCTAACTGTGTTCACTAGGGATGTGCCCAAAGCTGAATACCTTATTTGGAAAGGCACGGACAATGGCTTCAAAACAAATAACAAATAATTCTGCCAAATAATAGAAAAAAAATATTCAGCTGACACAGTCTCTCCTCGTGTTTGCGGGATAACAGGAATGCCAGGTGACAGCATGAAATTATACTTAAACCTTCAAGATCACTACATAATAAAAAGTGTGTGAAGTGAATGAGTGTAAACTTTATGAATGAATTGAGCACAAATCAAATAGTGAGTTACTATCTCCGCACAAACCTCTCAGAAACCAGAGCTGGGCAAGATTAATATTAACTAAACTACTACATCATGTTCTATTATTTGATATGTATATTTAAATGATTTAAATCTTGTGTAAGATATGATATACGAATGAATGAAATAAGCACAGCATGATTGCAAATTAAATAGCTGCGTTAAATAGCCGGACGTCACAGTTTGGTGCATACAATCAGATGATGAATACAGTCAGTCACAGGCAATCCACACTCCAATCCAGAAGGGGGCGCACGTGGTAATGCAACACTGTTTGCTACCAGTAAAAAGCACTGAAGAAGAAGCGATGATCGATCGATATGTTTACATGTAATCTCTTAACCAGTGCTTCAAATGAGGAAAGATATCAATAAAACAGCTTGAGAATAATATCTCACATAGCATTACATTTACCTCAGGCATTTGGTGTCGACAGCATGTTATTTCACTAGAGAAATGAACTCTAGAGAGGAGCATTTCATATATGCACTATTATTAGCCTATTCATTATATTTACTTAACCTGTTAGTAATGTCTTGATTATTAATGTGTTTAAATACATTTTTCATGAAAACAAGTTATGACAGCCACTGTGTAAATGATTATATTTCAAAAATTAAAATAGTTAATTTTGAGTTGAAAAATAACTTCATAATTAGATTTAGAACTTAATGTTGATATCTAAAAATAAATAGCAACTGAATTTAAAAATGATGGCTTTGTTGTTAATTGTAACCTTTAATATTATAGTAATGTGCAAGTAATGGCTCCCTGTATATAGTTTACAGCGTTAGCTAAGATTTGTTTTTGTAAGATTTACATTTGTTCAAAAAACCCATAAAAAAGAAATAAATTTTAAGTGTTTAGTTTTCTCCCCCCTGCTGTACTAAAACGTGACTTTAAAACCGAGGTACGTACCGAACCATCATGTTTGTATACCATTACATCCCTATTCTGTACACAAAGTTCCTCTGGAAAAAAAAAAAAAAAGTCTTTTTTTATGTAACATTTAGTATTATTGTTTTAATTAGAAGATAGTTAAAAATTAATTTATCGGGATCGAGAAAGGTCCCTGAGCTGGGACTTGAATTCGGGTCACCCAAAACACAACCGAACTATATCTCGGAGCACTGCCTATGAAGCTATCGACTCTGCCTGTTAGAATATATTTAAATAAATGTTATAATCATTATAAAATATAATTATTTTATGAGTTATACAAGTCATGAATAACTACGATGGAAACAGACATTTAAAACTGTAGACTTAAGGTCTTCTCAAGAAATTGTATGAACTTACAATAAAGACCCGCCCAATTCAACACTTCAGTGTTTTCTGCACGACTATTCAGTATCTGAATAAAAAAGCATTGTAGGGGAGGTGCTTGAGCTGTGGTGCTCATGGGATACCAAGGTTTGGGTCTGGGCCTAATCATGATTGTAACCCAATCCCCCCCATCTTAATTTCCTTTCTCTCTCTACTACTATGTCTATAAATAAAATGTAGAAAAAAGTAACCCAACAAAAAATGAATACTGTTGGGCAAGATATAGAATATCTGATTAATCGAAGAAACAATAAAAAATATATAGTACTTACTGTTGCTTCTCCGTCAGGCAGGAACAGGTAGGCGCCGCTCTTGTCTTTATTGCTGGTGGTGCCGTACCAAGCAAACTCCACTTTGACCTGGTGCTCTGAGTCGTCCTCCTTCAACCTCAATTTCTGCAAACAAGAGATGTTTTCTGAATGTTACACAGAGTCATTCCTAAACATATCACCAAACCCACAAAGCAGCAGTCTATGGTCTAACCTCTAAAAGACCTGTAGCTGCAGAGATGGAGATTTTGAGGTGAGGATTTTCAATGTGCACAGGAGCTACATCGTTTTGGTAGAACTGTTGGAAATGCTCCAGTTTACTGACTGAAATGTGGCTGCCTTCCTGAAGAAACATGTACTTAGCAGCTTCTGTCCTTGGCTCCATTCCTTCCATCAGCTGGTACATGCTCAGACCCAGAGGAGCAGCTTGAGCCACAAACGACAACTGCCGAGGAGTAAACAAACACATTTAAAGACACCATGAAATGGGTTGAAGAGTATTTAGATGACCTCAAACTAACAGACATGGACTAGTTTGAAGAATCTACAATCTTCACATTGATCTTTCCATACAACACACCCCTAATGCTGCGATATGATGGATCGGAGTAGCAGATCTCACCTGGAAGACGTCGGTGGCAGCATGAGTGGCATCATTCCAAACTGCACTGACTTGAGCGCGGACCACGTGACCAACAGCATTAAGCAAGCGGACGTTAGGATTATTCACGTACACTGTGACCATGGACGTCCTGGCCTGCTCTGTGGGGTTAGAAACTACCAGCAACCTGGGAACAGCAAAAAAAAAAAAAAAAAGATAATTTTCTGCCACACAAATTCTGCTGCCTCTTGTCATCTACAAACCCGATTCCAAAAAAGTTGGGACACTGTACAAACTGTGAATAAAAAAGGAATGCAATGATGTGGAAGTTTCAAATTTCAAAATTTTATTCAGAATACAACATAGATGACATATCAAATGTTTAAACTGAGAAAATGTATCATTTTAAGGGAAAAATAAGTTGATTTTAAATTTCATGGCATCAACACATCTCAAAAAAGTTGGGACAAGGCCATGTTTACCACTGTGTGGCATCCCTTCTTTTTATAACAGTCTGCAAACGTCTGGGGACTGAGGAGACAAGTTGCTCAAGTTTAGGAACAAGAATGTTGTCCCATTCTTGTCTAATACAGGCTTCTAGTTGCTCAACTGTCTTAGGTCTTCTTTGTCGCATCTTCCTCTTTATGATGCGCCAAATGTTTTCTATGGGTGAAAGATCTGGACTGCAGGCTGGCCATTTCAGTACCCGGATCCTTCTTCTACGCAGCCATGATGTTGTAATTGATGCAGTATGTGGTCTGGCATTGTCATGTTGGAAAATGCAAGGTCTTCCCTGAAAGAGACGACGTCTGGATGGGAGCATATGTTGTTCTAGAACTTGGATATACCTTTCAGCATTGATGGTGCCTTTCCAGATGTGTAAGCTGTCCATGCCACACGCACTCATGCAACCCCATACCATCAGAGATGCAGGCTTCTGAACTGAGCACTGATAACAACTTGGGTTGTCCTTGTCCGCTTTAGTCCAGATGACTTGGCGTCCCAGTTTTCCAAAAAGTACTTCAAATTTTGATTCGTCTGACCACAGAACAGTTTTCCACTTTGCCACAGTCCATTTTAAATGAGCCTTGGCCCAGAGAAAACGCCTGCGCTTCTGGATCATGTTTAGATATGGCTTCTTTTTTGACCTATAGAGTTTTAGCCGGCAACGGCGAATGGCACGGTGGATTGTGTTCACCGACAATGTTTTCTGGAAGTATTCCTGAGTGCATGTTGTGATTTCCATTACAGTAGCATTCCTGTATGTGATGCAGTGCCGTTTAAGGGCCCGAAGATCACAGGCATCCAGTATGGTTTTCCGGCCTTGACCCTTACGCACAGAGATTGTTCCAGATTCTCTGAATCTTTGGATGATATTATGCACTGTAGATGATGATAACTTCAAACTCTTTGCAATTTTTCTCTGAGAAACTCCTTTCTGATATTGCTCCACTATTTTTCGCCGCAGCATTGGGGGAATTGGTGATCCTCTGCCCATCTTGACTTCTGAGAGACACTGCCACTCTGAGAGGCTTTTTTTATACCCAATCATGTTGCCAATTTACCTAATAAGTTGCAAATTGGTCCTCTAGCTGTTCCTTATATGTACATTTAACTTTTCCGGCCTCTTATTGCTACCTGTCCCAACTTTTGTGGAATGTGTAGCTCTCATGAAATCCAAAATGAGCCAATATTTGGCATGACATTTCAAAATGTCTTTCAACATTTGATATGTTATCTATATTCTATTGTGAATAAAATATAAGTTTATGAGATTTGTAAATTATTGCATTCCTTTTTTATTCACAATTTGTACAGTGTCCCAACTTTTTTGGAATCGGGTTTGTACTTTATAACACATGTACCATGAGGCCATTCTCAGAAACTCAACGTTAGTCTTCTATAAAGTTTTTATTGAGAAATTGAATAAATTGTTTATAGTTTTTTCCCGTTACCTTGGTTTTTCACTAACTTCAAGAACAGTTTTGCGAGGTAGGGCATCTTGGGATGGCTGAACGTCATCCTGTAATACAGAACCAGCAAAAATGTGATGTGCAGGTGGCAATTTCCAAATTTAGGAGTGATGCCAGCATGTTGTGGATATGCAGTATGAACACTCACCATCTGAAGGAATGGATTTGAAGGATCATGGTAGTATGTTTGTTTGTCCTTGAGCACTAACCAATGAGCTGAGCTCACAATCACTCGCTTCACGTTCAGAACAGAATGAAACAACCTTAAAAATAACAAAGATCATAATGTTTTTACAGCATGTATGCATGTGCCAGAATTTCTAGTAAATTAAACTGTTAACAAGAAGTAATGTAATTCAGTATGGATGCATGCTATATCAGCAACCATAATGGCTAATATTTTCAATTATTACACTGGTCTGTTTTGTCTGATAACATCAGATAATAAGAATCAGATTTTGTTTTCTTTACCAGAAAGTCAAAAGGTTAAGACATTTTTAAGAGTAAGGTAAAGTTCATATAAACTAATATTTTGGAAATTATGCAGCTTAATGGTTAATGTGGCCATGCAACCAAAAGGTTCTAAACTACTGTTCAAATGTCTGGGGTCAGTAGGATTTTTTTTTTTTTTTTTTTTGAAAGTTATTAATATTCAGCAAGCTTGCATTAAATTGATAGTAAACACCTGAATTGTTACAAAAGATTTCTATTTCACAACTTCAATTCAATTCATTCAAAAAAAAATGTATCAAGGTTTTCACAAAAATATTAAGCAGCACAACTGTTTTCAACATTGATAATAATAAGAAATGTTTTTGAGCACCAAATCAGCATATTAGAATGATTTCTGAAGGATCATGTGACACTGAAGACTGGAGTAATGATGCTGAAAATTCAACTTTGCCATCACGGGAATAAATAACATTGTAAAATATATTAAAATAAAACTGTTATTTTAAATTGCAATAATATTTCACAATATTATGGTTTTTACTCTATTTATGATCAAATAAATGCAGAGACTGTTGGAGAGACTTATTTCAAAAACATAAAAAAATGTTTTACCAACCCCAAACTTTTGAATGGTAGTGTATTTCGATAAATATCTCATTTGCTGTAAATAAATTATATTACATAACTTTAAATCGGCCACTCTGCTCTATATATTTTAATATACAGGCCATTGAAAAGCCAGTATGACAATTTAATCGTTCAGTATCATGTTATATATCAAATATCAAACTTTTTCCACTAAACGCTCTTTAAACATTACTTCTATAAAATTGGTTATAAAAAAATTGACAAAAATAATGGTTTTAGAATAATTAAAGAATCATTTAGGTTGATTAGCCCTAGAAAACATACTGTTTTCTTTCAAACATATTGGCAGTCTTTTGTTTTGTGTGGATATATTAATACATTCATTATTCATATAATTTTATCATGGTTATTAATTTTTAAGTGGAGGATAACGGCTGCTTCACAACAAATTTGAAAGTTCTGTGTGACTGCCACTTTGGGGCAAAATGTGACAATCATATGTGAATATTAGAGATAGTGAAAAGGCGGCTTAAGACACTTAACCCCAGTTTGTTCCAGGGGAACACTAGTGACTGGAGCGAGTGGGTTGGATAAGAGAATGTATCTCACTTCTGTGTATCTCACATCTTTTCTTCTTCATAATGTATCTTACATCCCCTCATCTCACTTGAATGTTTAAAAAAAGATGTGCTACCTGGTTCCATAGTCCACAACCACCCAGTCTTTGCCTGTGCCAGTGATGGCATCATGGTGCTGGAAGAGACCTAGATTGCGTCTGGCTTCTGTCAGTAACTTGTAATTATCCACTGCAGGGTAATCACTGGGCTGGCCGTACTTCTGAATGTTGGTCAAGGTCAGAGAGTAGAGCACCTCAGCTGCCCTGCGGAAAAACATGAAGTGACATATGAAACTCCCTCCTTCACAAGATCAAAAGTTCCCTCAAATCCACACTGAATAAATCTACAGTGTTACGAGAATCCATCTGGCATGAAAATACCTCCTGTATCAGGCTAATGTTCACATACCAGGTAAAGCAAGACAACAGTCTGGTTTGGTCTCTGTTGTGTTGGGAGTGTCGGAGCATTCCCACAAAGGAGAACAACAAAAAAAACAGAATCTCTCCACATTATGTTAACAATACAGGTGTCATCTCTCTGA
This sequence comes from Ctenopharyngodon idella, assembly GCF_019924925.1. NCBI lineage: Eukaryota > Metazoa > Chordata > Actinopteri > Cypriniformes > Xenocyprididae > Ctenopharyngodon > Ctenopharyngodon idella. The sequence goes on along the minus strand of NC_067224.1, from coordinate 8,713,361 downwards.
AGAATGACCTTCTCAAATGTTCTACAGGACATGAAAATCTATAGCTGGGCGAACCTCACAAAACCTTTTGGAAATGAGTCATATTTCACATCTGGAAATAACAAAAAGAAATTGTATTTTCCTTTAAGGCAGGGGTTCCTTTAAGGCCCAGGGCCCAATAGATGGCCTTAGCAAATTTCCAAGGGATGCACAAGATGACTTAGAAGTATTTCTAATCTAATTAAAAATACTAAAAACACATTAACTATCAATAACTATTACATTCAATAATTAAACAATAACTATTGTGTTTTATTGAAGAACATACAATTTTTTGAAACATCTGGAATTATAATAGTTATATAGTTTTTTGCATTGTCACATTATTTGCATGAATATTTCTAATAAGAAATAAATATAATAATGGTAGTATTTGTTGTCCTGGCTTTAGTTGCTGATTTAAATAAAATAAAAAAATTTGTATTACAGTAATGAGAATTACGGAAGAGGATTAGGGCCAAGCAATAATAAAAAAATATAAAACCATCTCGAGATTAAAGTCATTATAATGCAAGAAAAACTTGTTAAATTTCGGGAAAAAAGTTGAAATAAAATGTTCAGAATAAACTCATTAAATTTTGAGAATAAAGTCATTGTGTTTTAGAATGTCCCGTTTTTGCTTGTCAACCTGTTATTTCATGTTGGACAAAAGTGAATACATTGCGCAAATTTTTTTTTTTCTAAAAAGACCCAGCCGCTAGCAAAGTTTCTTTAAAGTTTGTATGCTAATTAATTATTATGAAGTTATAATTAGCTAAAGCTGATAGGATTTATTTGTTATTGAAAGAAAGCCTAAAATATAGCTGGACTAAAGGTTGATTTATACGTCTGCGTCGAGTGTACGGCGTAGCCTGACCTGCACCTCTCCAAAAATGTAACAATGCGTCAATTCTGCGTAAACCGCAAGCACTGTGATTGGTCTGCTAGAACCCCTCCCTCAGGTCAAAAAAACTGTCGCGGAGCAAGCGAGCATTAAAATGGTCGGGTCACTCGCTCTGCTCTGTTTCAGGCGATACGTGCCGTCAAACTGCAAAAAAAGTCGTTGCCTATTTGTCGCCATCACTGCTGAAGCTTCTCTGACAACGTACATGACAAGCTGCTTCTTCTTCGGCTTTAGCCTTCATACTCAAAATGACCGCGGACACTGCCTATTAGAGGTCTGCATGTTGCCGTCGACGCGGACATAGCCTACGGTGCAGAGGCTCCGGTGTACCGTTAGGTCCGACGCAGAAGTATAAATCAGCCTTAAGTTATCCAACTCTGTCATTTCCTCTATCAGTATGCAATGAACATGACACTGATCAAATGCATGTTTATTCTCTACATTTTATTTAAACTTTTTTTCTTGAAATTTAAAGAGTTTTTTCTCGCATTATAATGACTTTAATCTCGAGATGGTGTAATTTTTTTATTATTGCTTGACCCTAATCCTCTTCTGTAGAGAATCTAATAAGGATGATTAGTGAGAATAATTAATTTACTAATTTAGAAAATTATAAAAACAAAAAAATGTCCAGTAAAATTAGGGTAGCAGTTTTAATTTTCTTTCATTTCTATAATTTCTTTCTTTTTTTTCTTTTAAATGTTAGGGTTAAATGTGCCATGGACATGTTTTCTTGAGATTCTCTCAGATACATATGCAAAAAGCACCAGTTGTCTAAAAGTTTTTAGTGACATTTTATTGACAACCAACACCTTCACGAAAACTATGACCTCTCATCAGTAAATTGGAGAGACATTTCACAATAATCCATAGTCTAAGTGTATTTTTTCCAAACAGACCTTTGAAGTGAGATGATAAAGCCAGCTTAAGTAGATTCAGCAGATCAAAAACATTTCTGTCTATGGTCCACAGATAGTAGTTATAAGAACATGTGACCTACATACCTCACATCAAACATACATCTGCTTTCTGCACCCGCAAGAACAGCCAAATACTGACTTTAATAATTAATTAAACATGAAATGACCTTGGACTGAATATCTCTAATCAATCCACTGTGTGTGTCTGTGTGTGTGAAACTGAGCGGAGCTGAACAAAGTCCTATTTGCTGTGTGAAAGAAGCCATCGTGTAGAACGGGGAATAGTTTAACAACTGCATACTGATGAAAACTCTCCTGCCTACATTTAGACACCCATCAAAATGCAAATACTGTGTTAAATAGAGTTCTCCGCATCCGCAAGCTGAAGGTGTACCCAATCTATTCACTTGTGTGATCAAGTACGGCCGTCTTTGAGAGGACGGGGTATACAGACGTACAATACAATCAGTAAATGAGGAAAATTTATATCCTTATCACGGTCTTGCACTAAACAATGAAATGCAGGGCAGCCACTGACATACACAAACACACACACACACACACATAAGTCAAATATCTAAATACTAAAAATCAAATAAAAAAAAAACATGATATATCAACAAAAATTAACAAAAAACAAACAAACATGCAAATTCCATAGTGTGTTTTATGGTTGGAGGTTTAAATTTAGAGCTCTATTGCAGTGTTATTTAACCATTATTTATATACTATTATAGTATTTATCAATATTTTGAATTAGCTTTTTTATCTTTTTGTGTGTTTGTTGTTATATTTTAGTTTTGATTTTAATTTCATTTTTTAAAATATATTTTTATTTAGCTTTATTTAATTTTATTTCAGTTTTATTAATTTTGGTACTTTACCTTAAACTTATTTTTTTCAGTTCGTTTCCAAAGTAACATTTCTAAATTAAAAAACAGGTTTTCTAAAGTTTTTTTAGTTGAAGCTTTTCATCTAATATTTAGATTTTATTTCATTTCAGTTTTATTTCAGTTACCATAAGCAATTTTTAATAGTTTAGTTTTAGTTAACAATAACAACACTGCTCTACTGATTTGTGTAAAAAAAAACAAAAAAACACACACACATCTGGAGGAGAATGTAGAGAAAAATCAATGTAGAAAATCAATATGTACCACTGTAATGTCTCATTATCTAGAACCAAGCCAATTAATAAGAGCTGCGAAGACGTTTAAGCAATTTCCTGGTGTAAAAACTAAATAAATAAATAAAAAAAGGAGCTATTTCTTTCAAATTCCACATGTTAGCGATAATTTAACTTTATAAAGGGCTTTTACTAAATAAGATCAATTTTTATGTTTCCAGGGCCAATATCATGTTAGAAAGGTGTCAAAGAGCAAAGTTTGTGATAAGGAGCCACAGTCAGTGGCGAAGATCAAATAAATACTGAAGCCATTGCTGCTTTAGTTTGCTGTGACCTTGTCACAGGGCTTCAGACTTATCGTGACAACACAGACATGTGACCTTCAGCTTTGTGTGTTAGTTAGTAGCATACAGCCCAGGAAGAAAGAGACTGTAACGTCTGTCATCACACAGCTCCATTTCCTATAGAAAAACTCTACCAGCACAGTGACCACGATCAGTTCGAGACTCTGTGTGTATGAGTTTAAAAGTTTGAAAAAGGTTACCATATGCCATTAAAGACATCATGACATCAAATTAGAGTTTTGGGGTTGTTAGTATATGTGTGTTAGGTCATCTGTATGCTAGTGTACTTCTAAAAGTTGACAAAACAAGATTTTGCAGCAGAAAAACACATTTACAGTCTTTTTGTTCCATCCGAACTCACCAAAAAAAAAAGTCTCTAAACTGTGAATATTTAGAGAGAAAGTGATCAGATTTTGAATAAGCTGAATTTCCAGGTAACATGTCATTCATTTATACAATATGAATTGCAAATTTTATTGGGTGTATTAGTATGGAATTCTAACTGGTTCAGAATTAACTTTTTATGTTAATTTTGAACTCATGGTCTCCAAGGCAAATTAAGACCAGCCATATGGAAATGGCATTTTGTATGGTTTCGATTTTTGGACATTTAGACCCTGGCTGGAAATATTTATGCAGTGCATTTATGCAGATTTATGCAGTGCATTTGGGTTGTGTTTTTCATATTTTCACTTTGGTGCAATGAATGAAATTTTTTGTGCTACATAGTTTTAGTAATAAAAGAAAATTTTTTGCTTCTTATAAACTTTTCATAATCATTTTACAATGTGGTAAAAGTTGTCACTGATCTTTCCTTTCGTGGACTGATTCACTGTACTCGCTGAAGCCAACTTTTTCCTGCATTTGGCACTTTGGCGAGTGTTAATGTAATGTGATTGTAGAGATTCATGCAGTGCATTTGGATTTAGTAAAGCCGTACCGAAGATGTGATTCCAGCACTCTGTCCAGGCGTTTATAGAATGGCCGTGAGGTGAAGTATCCGCTCCAGTAGTGGTCGTCTCGATCCGCGTAAGTGAAAAAGTCTCCACTTAGCACAGGAAATGCCAAATGGCCAACATTCATGCCATCCGGATCCATGCCAGTGTTTTTACGCAAGGCATTGAAATAATCTGAAATGGTTCCAAACTGGGCCTGCAAAGAGGTATATGGGGAAATATATATATATATAATGAACGTCTGAAAATATACAAAGAGTTCAAACCGTGGCCAATTTAGAGTGACTTAAGCAAACACTGAAGACCTTGACGTGGAGCTCAGGGTGAGAATTCATGTAGTCAAAGAGTTTCTGGTAGTTGACAAACTGTTGGTCCCATTCGATGGCTTCAGTGTAACGGAAATCATCTCCAAGTGGTGCCAGCAGCACCTTGGTCTGAAAAAGCTTGGATTTCTTCCTGTACTGGTCCAACAGCGTCTGAGCTCTAAACATGGAGAGACTAAACTAAGTGGAGGGAAATCTAAATCTGCTCAGAATTGAGGGAACACTAATTTGACAAACAACGACATGAAGAAAGGGTTAAAAATTGTTATTCATTGTTATTTCTAGGTTGTCACAAGTAAATAACAGTTCCTAACGTCTGTGACTAGTGTGTATAGTTGTACCTCTCCTGTACATTGTTGTCAGTGATGGCCTGAGGAGGAATTCTCCACGGACAGCTAATTCTTCCTCCTGGCAGCCTTTTAAAGTCAAACTGGCAGCAGATCTTCGGGTCAGGACCACATGTATGGGGAACATCGTAGCTGTAGAATGGCATCATGTGACACAAAATGTCTGAACTTGAGTCCTGCTCTGTTGGAATCAAAAACAAATGCAATTTTAAAGTTACCAGTCTAAAGGTATGGCCACATTGGCAGAATTTCACCAAAATTCCATGACAAAAAATATCCATTCTCCATTGTCAATGGTAACTTGGTCTGTCACATGAACGCCACCACGAAGTCGTAATTAAAGTGGGAAACTCTGAACTTTCTTTAACCCTGAGTTGGGGGTGTGTCAGTGAGAAAGCATATTAGACATATTGTAGAAAAGGTACATACTAACAGTAATTTTCAGGTAGAGAAAATGAATAATCAAATGTAAAATAGCACTGCATAGTCTTCACTGTATAAGTTAAATATAGATTAATCCTTATTAAAGTTACAAAAGTTATTCAGTCAAGAGCAGTGAATGCTTTTTTCTTTGACCTTTGTTGTTTGATTAACATTAAAAATAAAGACAGTAGCAGGTTTATTAGGCTGCTGTCACTTTAAGAGCTGCACGGATCCAATATACTGTTACACATACGTTTTATTTCTCAACTGTTTATGTTCACTTAAGATATAACAGACTATCTTTACTAGGATACTCACCGAGAACTGCATTTTTTGACTTAATTTTGTGTGAATAAGTCAAGCGCAAGAAGACCTGAAAGAGATCTCAACTCAGCATTCACAAGGTGTCTGAGAAGCAGCTTTCTGGGCGCGCTTCAGATGTGTGCGCACACAAAACTTCTCACACTATTAAATTGAGTTCTCTTTCATGTCTTCTTGAATATTTAAATTGGCAAGGATTAAAAACACATGCAAATTATAAACTTTCGTGATGCATCAACTGGCCCGAGCGACGTTTACGCTGGCCCTGGGCCATTGGGCAGTCCTTATTGTCGAGCCCTTCATTGTATATAGTCAATTGTCAATAGTGTAGCAATGTATGTCACATGTCACACAGAAGTCACTTTCGATCCAAGTAGCTGTCTGTTGGTCAACATGGTGAATTTGCGTGATCAACCCTTTGCGAAATCTGCATGGGAAAACCTTGCCCTTACATGAAATTCCCAATCAAACGGATTCCTATTGAAATGACTGGATTTTGCCCAATAAAATTCACAGAACAGAAAATTTGACCACAACTGAAAACTAATATATATAAATGTTACAGTTAGTAATGTTATTATGGTTTTTCATCATATAAAACAAAATAAATGTTAAAATGTAAAATAAAATAACTTGGTCCACCTCTGAAATCACGTTCGTTGATGTTTCCCTCAATTTCGGGCCCTTCCTTAAAATAAGTACGTAACACCCATTTAACTTGTGATACAACCAATTGCTGAAGGACAGAATCAAGTCCTGATTTTTCTGTTATACAATGAAATGTTTTGTTTACACATAATTCAGAGTGCGATTTTGACAAACAACTAAGAGCCCATCCATTTTCAGGGCAGCGAATCATGAAATGATCCACTAATGTCAAAATCCAATCATATTTAATTTGCAATAAAAAATATTCAATTACCCATTCAGCACAGCATGTGCTCCAGAGTGACCTTCATAAAAGCTGTGTGAATAAATAATGCAAGATTTCCCTTTAAACAAGGGACCAGATGTGAAGCACAGAGTAGTCTGGCTGTCTGTTAAATGGTGATATATGGAATTACACTGAGTAGAAAGCTAATTCAGCCTGGCATAGAGTGCACGCTGTTGCAGCCAAATGAACTGTAATCATATTTGTTCAGCAGCGGCTATGGTCAGAGATCTAAAGTAGGAGTCCATTTTTCCAGGTTTTTTTTAACACTATAGGTCTGGGAAAAACAGTGTATCCCAAACAGATGCACGGCACTGAACAGGCAGACAACGGAAAACAATAGATGGGATGTGGGAGGACATTTCCCCTGACTTCTCTTTTGTTTAATGTTCTGAGAAAAGCTGGCTCCAATTCAGCCCTTGTAACGTTTTACTCATTTCCCTCAGCTCTTATTTTATATTCAAATCATTAAAGAACAAGTGCCAATGGAGCAACATAAAGCAGGTTAAAAAAATATGAGAACACTTAAATCATACTTGGTGCTTTTATTTAATGTGTTGAACTACATCATGTGGAGAACTGACTTCAGACATTCACTAAAATCATCTAGGTAAAATCATTGTAAAAAATGTCTCATAAAAGTGAAAAGATTTGGCAGCGGTTGTTTGGTTTGAGATTTTGTTAACTTATGCAATGACATTCAAACATTTTATGAATTGAGAAACTTTGCCTTACATAGTGAGAGATTAGTTAAAGGTTGTAGGGCTTAGTGTCTTTCCAAATGAACTTTTATGCATTTCATGTTGTTACACATAATATGAATTATTTAAAGCTGATTTTGTCTCACTAATAAGCACTCTCATAATGCAAACTAAAAGAAATGCTTTAAAATGCTTAGACTTTATCAAGAAATTTAGAATACTTTTATTGTTTTATATATTTGAATAATTGAATATTTAATATAGCCTATTAGTTGAATTCATAAAACTGAAAGTGGTTAGGTTAGTACTTCAGCAGTGTAAAAATAAGCAGAAGTACTGTGTTCAATTATTAAAGAAATGAAACATCATTAGGTAAGCTTCTATAATACACTTTTGTTTCTTTTGTCTCCTTCATCAGAATAACAGAGCAAACAAATTTACATCATAATAACACCAAAAATAACCAGTTACAAAAACAAAGTCTTTGAAGGTTTAACTTTTTTTTAGGTTTTAGCCTGGTCGTTCACACCTCAAAGCTGGTAAAGTCTGAGAAAATGGGTGTGTAAATCTCTGGAAAAGTGGGAGTGTAGAAGGGGCGGACGAGGGGAGACATCAACCAATGAAACACAGACCTACAACACACTCATTATACAGAATAATGAATATTAATATATGAGCACGGAGAGAAATGACAACAAACTCCCAAGCACAAGGGAGAAATGCGGAAAAAATTAATATTTAAAAGGGCTTAATATTTTCATTACGTTTATGAGCACTACAGTCTCATGATGAGCGACAGAAAAAAAATAACAGAAAGAATAAGGACAGTTACTTTTTTGTCCATTCTTCTTTTAATTTTCGGTCTAAATCATTGTCTTTTGTGTATCGGAATAATCGTATCATCACCACTGTATCAGCAGAGCTGGGTAGTAACGGATTACATGTAAAATGGATTACGTAATCATATTCCAAAAATTAAGTACTTGTAATTAGAGTAAACTACTTTTTAAAATACTCATAATCAGACTACAGTTACTTTTTTATGGATTACATGATTACATATTACTTACACAATGGCAGTAAGTTGTTCACAATTTATTGATTCTCCTAATTTTTCATTTTTTTAACGTTTATATTTTATATATCGTAACAACAGGGGCGGACTGGCCATCGGGAGTACTGGGAGTTTTCCCGGTGGGCCGCTGGACAACGTGGGCCGGGCCGTTGCAAAGTAAATATTTTATGAAGAATGGATTATAGTAAATTTACCTAGTCTATATCCTTCCGTCAGCCCAGACGAATTGATCGCGTGAGCGCGGCCCACTTGAGGCAAAAACTCTAATCTGTTTATTGTGCTCAGTCTGTCTAAAAGCACTCGTCAATGTCAAAATGTTTTAGATATCCAATCAAATCAAAGGAGGTGGGATTTGCTGTCCACAGAAACCGAAGCAGCGCGGCACTTTTTAATGCTTGAAGAATGCGAGCCGAGGTAAGATAAGCAGCTGAACATGACGAGACAATATAGGCCTACAACAATATTTGCCGACTGTTTACAATAAAAAAACTGTTAAATGACAGACATTAATTTCCAGGGATGCAAACTACTTCTGGCCTTTTTGAATTTTTAATATTTTAATCTGCCATTTACGTTATTCGGCACACAATGCACAAAGAAACATTAACGTAGCCGTTTTCAGCATGTCAGATAAGAGTGAATGTTTGTGTAGCCTATCTGTTGTCAGGATTTCTTCAGTAATTTCACATACATTTGAAAATTATTCATAAAACTCAAAATATCATTCTCAAACTTACACTAAAACATGGTAAAACCGGCAACTTTCATATTCAAGTAGCCTATATCCCGTGTTAGGAAAGTATCTAAAATAAAATATAATTTGCTAATTAGTTCACATGCATTATTTTACACACTGGCGATCAAAATTTTGAATTAAGACTTAATGTTTTTGAAAGAGGAAGGCTGAATTTATTTGTTCAAATAGATGTTTTCTATGTGAATTTATTGTAAAATGTAATGTGATCAAAGCTGAATTTTCAGCATCATTACTCCAGTCCTCAGTCATGTGATCCTTCAGAAATCATTCTAATATGCTGTATTTTTTCATAAACATAAGAATTTTTACACTCTTTTCCACAACTGGACCTCTATTCCATAAAATGACAGTTGTCAGTTGTGCTGAGGGACACACACGGCTCGCTTGTCCGAACCATGGTCCGAACGCAGAGCAGGCAGAGGTGAATGAGCAGCACTTTTGTGAAATTTGAATTCTCCGCTGTAACACAATCTCATGCAAGCATTTTTTTTTTTTTTGTGCTGGTGGACAACAGCAAAACAAACCGCCTGCACCAAAACTTCAGCTCTAGTCACGTTGCAGGGAAACGCATTGACTAAACGAGCACCTACGACCCATGTCTCTGAATGACAACAACAGGCAATGAGACAGAAGCAACAGAAGTGCAGGGATTGGACTGAATGAGCTCTTTCTCATGAATAAATGCAGAGAAGCGCTCAGAACCCGGTGACGATTTTTAGGTTTTAAAAAGTACATAATTTATATTACTTTTTTGAAACCACAAACAACTTACTTGTGTCATTTACAGACTTTACAGTCTGGACTGAAAGGCAGCGCAAAGATTTTTTTTAAAGGACCCTTGAAGTAGTTATTTTGAAAACTTATTTTTGTTTTGCATTTTAATTTATATTATTTTATTTATTATGAATTTATGCCTGTTGGAATGCATTGATGATGCTTCATAACCAAAAAATCATTTAAAATATATTAATAATCTGGTAACACTTAAATAAGTGAGCAATACATTTGTTTCGGTATTTATTAATCTTTGTTAGCGATGGTTGATAAAAATACAACTGCTTGTTTGCACAGATCTGTTAATAATATTAACATACAATTTTTGGTTTTAATAATGTATTAGTAAATGCTGAAATTAAAACTTATGTTAACAAATGGAACCTTAAGTGTTACTAATAATATTTCTGTGCATTTACTTCTGCTTGAAAAATACATGCTACTTGGCTTGATATGTGATGTGTGGCACAACTGTATCTCAGCATGGTTTACTAATAAAATCTCAAGAAATTAGAGGTATTTTTTATGATACATTTCACATGAGGTGTTCGACTGAACTTGAACACTATCAACATGTAGCTACATGCAGGATGTTACCAAACAATAATTATCCAGCCATCAGTGATGAAATGCTGAGAGAGGAGTCCAGGGTGCGATGCACGGTCACTGCTCCATTATTATCATTAATTTAACCTGGCATCCTGTGAGATAAGAGCTTTCTGAGCTCCTGGCTTTTCTATTTGATGAACTCAACCAACATGAATGCTGGGCTCAATCTTGAGTTTTCACACATAAAAAAACGGAGCACATCAACTGGACAAGCGATATCAACTCATCGCAGACCCACAACACAACAACGTACGATAGCTTCAAGCATGAGGTAGATGATTACAGCTCCTGTCAACATCTCAGTTTGTGGTTATCTTTCAGGCCGAGGGGCTGAATGACCTCCAGTGATGGAGATGTATCTGGAAGTGAGCTTCTACTAGGCACAGATAGTGTTGGATCTCTTACAAACTGCTTCAGGGCCAGCAGCTGCAGATGCTTCGTGGAAAACTGGATTTATCTCACTTCGACCTCTATTTCTAAATCATGAGGCTAAATGTAGCGAGCACCCCCACCTACCCAGGTTTTAATCAACGTAATCGCTAAATAAAAGATGGATTCAATCAATGGGAAGCGTGAATGGCACCACAGAGCAGCTCATATGATTAGAACAGGCTCCTACAGAGATTTCCAATCAAACGTGTGAGGACATTCTGACACACACTGAGACTTAAAGGGACAGTTCACCCAAAAATGAACATGATGTCCACTGCAAAAAAAAAAAGTTTTTTTTCCCCTCAGTATTTTGTCTTGTTTTCTATTACAACTATCTAAACATTCTTAAAACAAGATACATTTACTTGAAAAGCAAAATGACTTAAGATATTAAGTCTTGTTTTCTGAAAAAGGTATACAAATTATGCTGTGTTCACGCCATGTCAGAATTAAGGTAAATAAGAGATGACAACATGACAACATGTGACATTGTACTTGGAGCTGTTCATGTCCTCGGATTTGGATTAACTCCAATTGTAATTACGAAGTTCTACGATCACGTGAATGCTTTTTACAAGTCAGAATAGTTACGGTAATTACGACATGGTGTGAACGCACTTTAATTAAGTGGCTTTATGCTTAAAACAAGAAAAAATATCTGCCAAAAAAAATGTAAAGGTAAAACAAGTTTATTTTTCTTACTCCACTGGCATATATTTTTTTTTATTTTAAGCATGAAGTCACTTAATTTTGATAAATTTTTCAGAAAACAAGACTTTACTAAACAGGGCAAATTAGTGTGAGCAGGCAATTTCAAAAAAACGCAGACTGGAGTGGAAAGTTCTGCATTTGATCTACTGATGACACGCAAATTAAAGAACGCAGATGCAGCTGGATCATTTGCATAATGACCAATGCAATCTACCAAGAGCAGCGCAAACTAGCGTCTGGTTTAAGATTTTTTTTTTTTTTAAATAATGGCGCAAATACCTGTAAATTGACTAGCGCAAACCTTAGTAAATCACCTTACATGATTCATTTAAATATTCTCCTCCTATAAATTTTGTGTCTGAAAGGGAAACTCCTACAAATGCTTATGCAATAAGGTCAGCTGCAAAAATAGCCCCGTCCACACCTTTTCAGTGCTAATTTTTCACCGCGTGTCAGTAATTCCTGACAGTAGTTTTTTTAACACCAAAAGATGTTTTGCGCTGGCTCAAGCTGTTAGTAATCTGGCCCTTAATATCTTAAGTCATTCTGCTACATAACTGTATCTTAATTTAAGAATGTTTAGATATTTGTACTGGCAAACAAGACAAAGATAAAGACTGAGATCAATCAATCAAATACATCGTATTTACTAGTTTACAGTAATACAGAAAAACATCATGAATATTAAAGCACTGCATAAATGGACAACAAAAAACATTTTCATCCATAAAGATGTAGTGGTTTCATTTAACTTTATCCTCCTACATTAAGATCAGTTGCTCACCCCAGTTCTGTCTCCAGAAGAACTCCAGGGTCTTCTGAGAGGCAAAGTGTTTCTTCACTGAGTAGTGCACTCTCTGGATCAGCATGTTGGACAAACCAGCCTGTCTGAGCAGGTAAGCCTGGGTAGGAGCGTGACCGAACGGATCCACAGCCCAGCCAGTCTTGGGTTTCACTCCTAACAAACAAGTGGGGGAATAAAACTTTAGATTAAGCATTAAGCATTTTTTTTTTTTTTTTTTTTTAAAGAAATTAATACTTTTATTCAGCAAGGATGAATGGGATTTATAATGTTGCAGAATTTAAATAATTGCTGTTCCTTTGAAATTTATTCATCAAAGAAGTCTAAATAAAAAGCACCAAAATCAGCATATTGGAATGATTTCTGAAGGATCATGTGAAACTGAAGACTGGAGTCATCACTGCTGAAAATTCAGCTCTGCCATCACAGGAATAAATTACATTTTAAAATATATTCAAACAGAAAACAGTTATTTTAAATTGAAATAATATTTCACAATATTACTGTTTTTACTGTATTTTTTATCACAATGTAAAAATACTGTATTTTTTACTAAATGTAGCTTTAGTGACCATAAGAGACTTCTTTCAAACACACACACACACACACACACAAATCAAACTGAACCCAAACTTCTGAACAGTAGTGTATTTCCCTTTTTTTTTTTTTTTTTTAGCTATAGCTATATATTTGTAGAAACAGCTAATACAATTGTACACTTAAGTTGAAACTCGGTTAGGACCCATTTCTTGTGTGGCTAAAGAAAAAATTGAGAATCAGTAGAGCATTTACAACAGCTCCGAATGTAAAGAGAGAAGATTCTCAGAAAGGACTCATGGAACAGAGTAAAACACAGGAGACGCAGGTAATCTTGAGGGGCATGTGTATCCTGAAGAGACTTGTGTTTATATTCATGAGCACATGAGCATGAGCAAACCTTAACACAGCAGCACAAAGTTCTCCTGATTGTAATACTGGGAGCATGGCATCAATGGCTAAACAAGTGTTGTTTGAAATCCAAAGACTCATTGTAGTATCCATCTCTTCAATCAATCTATATTTGAAAACTGGTCTACTGACAGCTGAGATATCAGGAGAGCAGATGGTAGAGTGGATATGTAGTAATGAGAGCCAGGGCTATGCTCCATGTTTTAATACACTAATAATGAACAAAGAAAAAAAATCTCCCAGAGGTCTTTGAGCCAATATGGGAAGCATAAATATGTAGTGGAGCTAAAATTCCTTATAGTATTGCAGTTAAGAGGTTTAGCATTCAGGGTTTCACAACACACATCTTGAATTGAGGTTGATTCAGAATTTAAATGGGTCTGAAACAAGATATTGTTACCCAGTTCAACCTAGGACCGCCCACAGTCCCTTCGAACTGGGAAAAAGTGGAAAGTTATTTCTCGATATAACAAGTTATAATCTAATTGCCTGACTTTATATAACTTCTTAGATTTGATGTGGACCACTCTGCTGTTAAATAAAGGAAACGAAAGGGGAATAAAGGGGACAAGAAGCACTAAATTTACATACCCAAATTTTTCTCCAACCACTGGTGGCCTTCAATTAACTGATCTATCAATGCAAAGTAGTGAGTGCTGGCTTCGTCAGGCATCACCCAGCCTCCTGTAGCCACCTCGAGCTGACCATTCTCTACAAGCCTGTATCAGAGAAAGAGAGTGAATGAAAGAGATGGAGAGAAAAATCTTCTTTACCCTACTAAAATCAACATGATACTGCATTCACAAACACATTGTACTTCTGTAAGGATTTGACAAACCAGGAATTGATTGGATCATGAAAAGCAGGGTTATTTTCATTTACTGAAACTTAGGGTGCTTTCACCCTAGCACATTTGGTGCACACCCGGGTTTGATTGACGTCAGAGTTCGGTTTGTTTGGATGACACGAACGTTGTTTTCCAAACCGTACCCGAGTACACCTAAAAAGGGTGGTCTGGGGTATGGTTCATGTGAACTCTGGTATGGTTTGCTGATGATATGAATGCAATCGTACTAAATCGCGGAAGTGAACTGCTACTGATGACATCAATTGATGACAGCAATCGATCTTGGGTTTGGACTAGAAAATCGAAACAAGTGTGAAAGCACCCTAAAACTAACAAAAACAAGCTTTCTAGAGTTAATTCGAGACCAAGTACTAATTTGCTCCCTAATTTTAGATAAATCATGACCAAAAAATCATAAAATCATGCTGTAATTCACTCCTAGTTTTAGTTAAATCAAGACCACTTTATTCTAATTCGTTCCCTAGTTTTAGTTAAATCGAGACCACTTTATACTAATTCACTCCCTCGTTCTAGTTAAATCGTGGCCATGTTGTACTAATTCGTTCCCTAATTTTAGTTCAATCGAGATCACATTGTATTAATTTGCTGCCTAGTTTAGTCCAATCATAGCCACTTTGCTCTAATTCACTGCTAGTTTTAGTTAAATCGAGAACTTTATACTAATTCGTTCCTCAGTTTTAGTTAAATCGAGACCACTTTGTACTAAATCGTGACTAGCGTTGTCTAAAGTAATGTTACTTTGGTTCCAAGTCGATACTTACATTTTTAAAACATAACAATAGGTGGCTGCTTTCAAATGCTCCAGTGAATATTTGTACGAGCACTCTGTGAAAAGCGTCAAAGGTTTCTATTCACTTGTTCTTGCAGCATTGAGCATTGTAGCCAGACAAATTTGTTGAGTGCATGAACACAACAGCCAATTAGAGGAGTTTAAGTTAGTCAGAATCCGCTCAATATGCCAGAGTTTGTTCAGTGAGAGCTCTGCACACTTGCGAATCGTTTTGTTATTATAACCAACAAAGTATAAACGTGATGTAAGTAAGAGATACATTGTGCAGTATAGACATATATTTTGATTATAAATAGTTTTTTTACTTAGCGAGTTTTAGCTGAACTGAAGTGATATCAGCTTCATTGATTATAAAGAGAGTGCTCTTTGCTCGGTTTCTGTACATAAACCATTCACAATTTGTATAAAAGGTTTATTTTTAATGCTGCTAACTACACATTGCAAAGTTTCGGGAGTGACAACCGTTAAAATGCAGCACTGATGTTTGACATAGTGATAATCATAGCAACCAAGTCTAAAACATACTTATAATTATTAATAGCATTAATTAACTAATTTCATTTATTTTTATTTATTTATTTAATTATAAACGACAATGTTGTTCTAATTTGTTCTCTTGTTTTAATGTAAGTAAATAATGTCCATGATGGAAATTGATTAGTAAAATCTGGATCTTGAAGGAAAACCAGTGGAGAACCCCAGGTTCAAGAGTGGAAGAGTCTGTTTGGATGAAGACATCCCATCTAGAATGTTAATACCATTTGATGAAGGATTATGAAGCCAAATTTTTACTTCAGAACAACAAACAATAACACCAGGAACGTAAAGTATATAAGGGCGATTTTGATGTATTTAAACTAAGAAGAGGACAAAGGAGCTAAAAATGTTTCACCACTGCAGCCTCACTGACAGCTTTTCTTCAGGGTTTTCACTACAAAGCACTTTCTCCACAAATGCAGTATTACACACAGTAACATTTTTTTATATATTTTCAGATTTATTGAGCTTTGCTGCTGCAAACTAATTATTTTCTTGAACAGAGAGCAGACACCTTGGGTAATGGTATCCCTTATTAGAAGTAGAGTTCTCCAGGCCTGATTGCCAGTCAGCAGCTTTTCTCTGTAATGCTGAATATTTCAGCTGCGAATCGTACAGCGCGGCCCTCTGGAGGCCAGTAATAAGAGCGGCGGTAGCAAAACCAAGAGCACAAGCTCAGCACGTAACTGACAGAAACTTTCAAAATTACTTTGAAAAATGGTCTGTTATTCTCGAATCAATCACTGGCCAAGAGAAAAAGCAACTGGGCAGCAGTGATTAGATCCTTCATTAAAGTCATCATTAATTCAAAAACCACCTTATTCTCTTACTTAATACATGTTCCTGTGGCCACTTAAAATAGTCTTAAAAGTTAGCCATGTAATTTTTTTTTTTCAAGACTGGTTCTAACTTTTTGAAGTCAGTTACAGAAAAAGGTACAATGGTCTCATTTGAATCAGAAAAGTTAGACTGATCACCTCTTGTCTTACTGCTAGTTGGGTAAACTAGTTCTTATGACACAGTCTTAAATGGGTCCTTGATTATGATGCCACTTTAGTTAGTGTGTAATGTTGCTGTTTGAGCATAAACAACATCTGCAAAGTTATGACGCTCAAAGTTCAATGCAAAGGGAGATATTTTCTTTTACAGAAATCACTTTTTAAGGACTACAACAAACGGCTTCTTAGGGACTACGACTTCTTCCCGGGTTTGTGACATCACAAACCCCAAAATTTACATAAACCCTGCCCCCGGGAACATGCAACAAAGAGGGTGAGGCCATGTTGGGCTGCTTTAGAGAAGAGGAAGAGTTGTTGTAGTAGAATTTTGTTACCATGCCGTCATTTTACGCCGGACTGCTTCACAAATGAGGGTCAATTCAACGCTGGATTTGCACAAAAGATTAACATGACGGCACATGCTAGTCGATGAGTTGAATCAACTCCACAGCAACTACATAAATTTATCCACTAACCATTCAGAAATGTCCAGTTTCATTCTAAAAGTTGTAACTTCTTCCTGAGTCTCTCCATAAGTGTCCGACTCCGGTTTGAACAATGTAAGGCTGAACACCATTACTGACAATCATCATTTTGGCTGCGTGAGATTCTCCAGTTTTGTTGTTGTTGAGCAACCAAAGTGCAAGCTGTTAAAGCTCCGCGCTCTTGTAGAAAGGTGATCGGGAGCAGCAGCTCATTTGCATTTAAAAGGACACACACAAAAATGGCATGTTTTGCTCACACACAAATAGGGGCAAATTTGACAAGCTATAATAAATGGTCTGTGGGGTATTTTGAGCTGAAACACATTCTGGGGACATCAGAGACTTATATTACTTTTTGTGAAAATGGGCATAATAGGTCCCCTTTAACATAGTGGAACAGTTATGCAACTGGCCCCTGGTCTTATGTATGTTCCTGGTCTTACTGTGCAGGATGCACTGCATGTTTTTTTTAAAAAAAAAGAAAAAAAAAATGTAATAACTTTACTCAGACATACCAAGTAATGGATGACGAGCATTATTTTATGTTGACTTTGACCCTACTATGACCCTTTCGCCATCATTTAAGACATATTTGGTTCATTTTAGACTACAGCTGTAATTTAGACGATGGAATATGAGTTTCTGAATGCTTCCTACATCAAGTTACATGAAATTGAGGTTCAGGTAAGGTTAGGACAATTTGAAACTATGCTGACATGCTCATCGATTAGCAGCATATGAAATATTTGAAAAGTCTCATTCCCATTCCCAATACTGCAATTTATATATACACAATATGTTTTATATATACAGTATATTATATATATATGTATATGCCAGCATCTATTGGAATTTATGGACTTATCTACAGTTCCCATTTTCCTGAGTAGACTCCCGAGCACAGACAACTTGATTTATTCTGAAGATACACCTTCACATATGTGGCAGTAAAAGAAATTGAATCATTATGCTAGACCTTGATTCGGCTGATATAAAATGAAATAAAACCTGCTCATGCCTGCCAAAAATCTTGATTTGGAGTCAGCCAAGGCCATCTTGGAAATAAACGGGGAGGAGGGGCAAATGTTCAAAAAGAATAGAGCTTGCTTGCTTCAAACTCTTTATGTGCATCAAATCAATAATAAATAAATATTGGCGTTGGATTTTTCATTTGACTTCAGCCTTCACCTCAGGCCGTTTTGAAAGATCTCTAATTGGAATTCAAACCCACAGCAGAAATGTTTATTACATTTCCACATGG